>NC_133135.1:53575793-53800902 GCF_048418815.1 Hemitrygon akajei | reverse complement strand
CCTCCCACAGACCCCGGTATAAAGACGATTGAGGCCTGAGCCCCTGCCCTCAGTCTCCAGGATGTAGTATGGTGGTCAATTACTGCTTGTTCTTTCTTCCAGTCATAAAAGCCAATATCTCGCCTCACGTCTCGGAGAGTTATTGATCGGTGCATCATGGGTAAAAGTCTGATACTTTCCCATGCCCAAAAGATTGGACTGGTCAATGGCACACTGTGCATTGGATGTGCGAGCTGTCACTTCGTATAATCCGTGTGTGGATTTTTTGTTGGAGTATCCTGTGGGACCACTGTTGTTAACCCTTACCTGGATTCAGGTGTGTTATGTGGTAACCACTTTTGTGGTTATTTTGTAACTGTCACCCTTATTTCTACGTGGATTTCAGAAAGACTCGACGGATAAGATCTTCGGTGACTGTTATTTCATTTACCCAGTGTGGAACCTGTGGAATTATTCGTAATTGCCTTCTCTCTACGTTATAACGTGGATTTATAAGTCTCTCCCCTCACTCGTTTATTCCGTGGATTACTGAACTTTTCTACTTTGCCCACTGAATCTTAAAACTTTAAGAATTGTTCCTAAGCTTGAGAGTTTGAGAGCTACACACATATACACACAATACACTGTTACCTTCAGTTTATTTCATTTAATCTTTTATATTTTGAGCTAGATACTAATAAAGATAGTGGTTTTAACATTAAAACCTGACTCAGTTTGTAACAGTGGATTCCTGGAAGGGTTATAGTTCGAGCTGATCTAGTGCACTTAGGGAGGAGAGAGGGACATCAATACTCTCAAGCAACATACTCTATCTCATATCGACTCAGGCACTTATGGTGCAACCAATCTGATAGCACTCAGCTCTCACACACTGGCAACATCACCCTCCCAGAGCAAGAGCTGAGCCAGCTGTAAAGACCCAGGTTAGCTCTGTCTGTTCCTAGCAGTATATTCTTCTCAGTCACCTCTCTCCACACAATCTGAGCAGGATTCTGCGCTCAGTGAAGAGGGTTGTCAGTGGTTGGAGGTAGGTAGGGTGTGGGAACACAGGAGGCACCATGATTCTGCTCCTGCAGTAGGGAGAAGGGTCTTCATGTGCCATATTTCTGATTTTGGAGGAAAGAGATCTGCTTGCATTATTATATCACCGTGCATACAGGGGAGCAATTTGCTGATGTGAACATCTGTATATTGGTACAGGACAGAGAGCTGCTCACATACAGAATTTGCTTATTCCCAAAGAACTATAATGGATAGCATCCTTGTCATAGGACATGAAAACTGACCCTTCAGCCCACCAGATCTGTGCCAGCCATTCACGATCAATACTCTAGCCCAAAGTTCCCATCAACTGCCACCCAGATTCTACCCCTCAACTTTCACACATTTAGGATTGAGGATGAAGCTGTAGCAGCTGAAGGAGATCCTTGTAGTCACAGAACGAACACGAGTAAATTCTGCACAGACAGCACCAAAGGTCACGATTGAACCCAAGTCGCTGGGACCATGATGCAACAACTCTACTAGCCACTCCGCTGTGCCACCCCCAGGTCCTGCGGAAATGGAGAGCTGCTCACAAGTTGCACTTCTTCTGTCAATGAGCGTATCCAGCTGCTTATCGGTGACTTACCAATGTTTCTTCAAAACTGCAAGCTGCTCCCATTTAGCAGAGACAAGACCTCCAGGAGAGATGATGGTGAGACTGCATAGAAGGAAAAGACTTCCAGTTCTACCCCTATAGGACCCAGCAGCCAAACCATTGGACATCATCACTGATGCCCAGCAAAAAAGTGTGCATGTCATCCAGTGTAGAGATCATGGTCTCCTGGCTCTGGACATGTCTTGTGAGACCTAGGAAATGGACTCTGCTGTGCTCTGTCATCTGCTTTTGCATCAGAGAGCAGTAATAGCAAACTGCAAAGCAGTTTTCTCAGCATCATATCAATCTAGTGATGAGATCATCCTGGTGTGGCAGTCATCTGAATTGCCTCAGTCACTATAAATGCACTCAATCCCCACATCCTGAATTGAATTGAACTGACTTGATTTCTTATACTCTTCACATACATGAGAAGTAAAAATCTTTGTCTCCATCTAAATGTGCAAAGTGCAATCATAGTAATTTATAATAAATAGAACAGTCAATGTAACATAGAAATACACTCAAGTCAACATAAATTCATCAGTCTGATGGCCTGGTGGAAGAAGCTGTCCCAGAGCCTGGTGGTCCTGGCTTTTATGCTGTGGTACCGTTTCCTGGATGGTAGCAGCTGAATAGATTGTGGTTGGGGTGACTTGGGTCCCCAATGATCCTTCAGACCCTTTTTCACATCTGTCTTTGCAAATATCCTGAATAGTGGATATTGATGCGCTGGGTTGTCCGCACCACTCTCTGCAGGGTCCTGCGATTAAGGGAGGTACAATTCCCATACCAGGCAGTGATGCAGACAGTCAGGATGCCTCTCAATTGTGCCCCTGTAGAAAGTTCCTAGGATTTGGGGGGCCCATGCCAAACTTCCTCAACCGTCTGAGGTGAAAGAGGCGCTGTTGTGCCTTTTTCACCACACAGCTGGTGTACAGAGATTCCGTGAGGTCATCAGTGATGTGGATGCCAAGGAACTTAAAGCTGTTTGCTCTCTCAACCCCTGATCCATTTAAGTCAATAGGGGTTAGCCCATCTTCATTCCTCCTGTAATCAACAACCAGCTCCTTCATTTTGGCGACATTGAGGGAGAGGTTGTTTTCTTGACACCACCGTGTCAGAGAACTGACTTCTTCCCTGTAGGCCACTTCATTATTGTTTGAGATAAGCCCAAATCAATGTAGTGTCATCAGCAAATTTAATTTGCAGATTAGAGCTGTGGGTGGCAACACAGTCATGGGTATACAGGAATAAAGGAGGTGACTTAGTACACAGCCCTGAGGGGGCTCCTGTGATGAGAGTCAGCGGGGTGGAGGTGAGGGAGCCCACTCTTATCAGCTGCTGACTTTTACCACCTGGCAAAAACCCTGCACCAGATCACTTGTGAAGTGTGTCAGAGTTTGTCCTGCTGGAGCCAATTGTACCTTTGTGTGAATTCAACTTGTTCCTACCTCATACTCTGTCAGTCACTGAAGTGTTTCTCTGAGCTATATTGTCATCATCCTTCCCCCTGTATCCCGGTTTACAGACCATCCTGTGCCTCCTACTCTTATTGCTCCACCTCAGCCTCTTCTGGAGAGAAGGAGATCAGTGACCTGTGACAATACTCTCTGAGGACAAAACAAAAGGTAATTAAGAGACACGATAGACTGCAGATACTGGACATCTGAAGTAACACACAAAAAGGAGTGTAAAGGGTCAGCCACATCTGTGGAGGGAATTGGACTGTTGACCTTTTGAGCTGGGATTCTTCATAGGACTGGAAATAAAGAGGGTCATAGAGGTGCGGGGTGTGAGTGCTGATGCAATATCTTAACGGGTGCATGACCAATCTGCTGGAAGAACTCAACGTGCTGAGGCAGCATCGGTTGGAAGGAAAGAAATTGTCAAGCATTGAGACTGAGAATGGAGAGGCCAGATGGCGAGTATAGAGAGGAGAAGGGGAGTGACAAGAAAGGATTTTAAGGCTGTTAGTAGACTGGGGGGGGGGGGTGTAAATGACAGAAAGCTACTCCCAGGTAGGGAGGTGAGCAGGAGTGGAGAAGGGTGTGGTGAGTGACTGTTGGAATCAGTAGGGAAGTGTGGAATGGGTGTGAGAGGAAATCTGGTGCATGGGGGTCAGCAGGTGTATCCAGATGGGGAGGGGGTCTGCCTAGGCAGATGAGAGAGGGAGGTGAATGAGACTGATGTAAGAAACTGGAAGGTGACAGGTAGAAGTGACAAGCGGCTGAAGGAGATAGAATTCTGATTGGAGAGGACAGTGAAACATGAAATAAAGGGAAGGAGGTGAGAAGGTGAGAGTGGGAATACTGTGTGGGTGAGGGGCACATGAGGAGTGTGGAGGAGGGGGAAAGAGACAGTGTGATGGGGACAAGTAGCATCAGGAAGGAAGGAGAAAGGTCTAGTATAGGGTGATTACTAAAAATTGGAGATTTTGATATTTATGCCTCAGCTTGGAGACTACCAAGGTGGAATATGAGGGCGCTGTACTTCTGATTTGCATTTAGCCTCAACTTGGCAGTGGAGGAGGCCTTAGTCAGATGTATTGGTGTGGAAATGGGAAATTAAATTAAAATAGCTGGCTACTGAGAGTCCCTGGCTGGCATGCAAAGAGCCAGAATCAGGTCTAATATCAATGGCATATGTCTTTGCAGCAGCCGTACAATGCAATACATAATAATAGAAAAAACATGAATTACATTAAATATATACATATATAGCTATATATACTACTGTATTATATAACACTAATCTAGTTTTGAGATATTTTCAGAGACTTACATAAATCTTGCAACTCATCAAACATGTATGTGTAGATATATTTTATAATGCTTCATATATTATGAACATACCTTTGTAGAACCCACCATCTCATTATCAGACATCTGGAGAACCAGAGAGTGGAGTGGGTAATTTGTGCAACTGAACAATTAGTCAGGCAGCTGTCTAGAAATGCCAAGAAATATGTCCATCAACACTGGATTAGGCTAGCTGGCAGTACATAGTGAAATGTTTAACTGAAAAAATATACAACGAGGGGACATAGAAATAAAATATTGTGTAGGCATGTCCGAAATTATCATTACACCAGGGGAGGCATCCTATAGTTACCGAGAGGATAATATCACTGTATTATTCAATATAGTAAAGTGGTAGGGCTGCACGACATTCACCGGAAGTGACCCCACTAGATGAGGACCATTATACACCGACTGGCTTTGTTTGTGATTCATACTCACTCTGTGCAACACGTTGTTTACCTGAAAGGAACTGGCTAGTGAGATATTTGATGCATTATTCCTAATGTTCTCATATTCCCAAGATCTGGGGAAGAGCCCTTTAGATTTAAAAATGGCGAAAGGAAGCTTTGTATTTAAAAAGAGAGAGAGAGACAGAAAGCAGGAAAATGTAAACCAGTTGGACTAACATCTAATGTAGAGAGAACAGTGGAAGCTATTATTAAAGGCTTGATAGTAGTGCTGAACAATTCATGAAAATCTGGCAAAACCAGCATTGTTGAAATTTTTGACCAATTTATTTATTTTTTTTAAATAAAGTGCTGCATATAAAGGAGAATGGGAAAATATACTATATTTAGATTTCCAGAGTCATCTAATAATGTGTAGCATCATCGGAAAATAAAAGTCAAGATGCAGGAGGCTACATTTCAACATGGTTAGGAGATAAACTGACTAACAGAAAACAGGGAGGAGTCGTAAATGGGTCTTTACTGGTTGGAAAGTAAGTTGTGAAGAGGACGAGGCTACCAAAGGACACAGTTAAGTGAAGTAAGTTAGCAAAAATCTGAAAATGGAATGCATTCAGTAAAGCTCCAATTATCTGCTATCCCAACATCCAGAAATCGCAGTGATTCCGAATCTGGCTCACTAACTGAACCTGGATTGATCCCTTTTCACTGATCAGGGCCCAGATTCCTGCATCCTTTAAACTTACCTGGATCACAGGAAAATTTATTATTCTATGTAATATGAAAATAACATGAACTAAAAGTGTGTTAGAGTAAATAGAAATAACATATAATAAAATCAGTCTCTCTGGCATTATCAAAGCCCTCAGTGTGCTGGGTATCAGAGTTTTACTCCTATAGGAATATGTGAAGTTATCCACTTTGAACAAATACATTTAAAAAATCAAGCATATTATCTAAGTGGTGAGAAGTTGCAGAGTTCTGAGGTATGCATGGAGATCTGGTATCCTAGACCATGGACAGGATGCTAATTTCAGCTCTGGTGGGGTTTGAAGGCTATTACTTCCTCTAAAGCGAAACCTAACATCATGAATGGCTGTGATGCATCACCCCTCCGGATGAGGTGAATACCTCTGAAAGGGAGAATAAAACTACACCTGTGCAAATCCCTACAGCATCTGGTGGCCCTGTGATCTCCGTCTTGGAGGCTGACATCAGAACATCTTTCAAGAGGGTGAAATCTTACAGGCCCTGATGGTGTACCTGGTAGGACACTGGAAACCTGTGCCAACCAACCACTGGAAGTGTTCAAGTCTTCAGTCTTTCACTGCTGCAGTCAGAAGTTCCCAACTGCTTTAATAGGGCAACAATCACTGTCCAAGAAGAGCAGGGCAAGTTGTCTCAATGATTGTCAACCAGTTACACTCACATCTATTGTGATGAAGTGATTAAGAGATTGATCATGGCGAGAATCAACTTCTGTCTATCCAAGGACCTGGACCTGTTGAAAATTGCCTTTTGCCACTACAGGTCTACAGTGGCTATAATCTCATTGGCTCTCCACTCAGCCTTGGATCTTCTGGACAATAGCAACACCTACATCAGGTATCTCAAATTTCTTACTCTTACTATCTCTTCTTTCAGTTAGTCCTGATGAAGGGTCTGGGCCCAAAACATCGACTGTACTTCTCCCTATAGCTGCTGCCTGTCCTGCTGTGTTCCACCAGCATTTTGTGTGTGTCACTTGAATTTCCAGCATCTGCAGATTTCCTCGTGTTTGTGTACCTACATCAGCTCACTGCTTATTGATAACAGGACAGCATTCAACATTATCACACCCTTAGTTCTAATCAACAAACTCCAAAACCTGGGCCTTTATATCTCTCTCTGCAAATGGATCCTTGACTTCCTCCCCGCGAGACTATAGTCAGTGAGGATTGGAAGTAACATCTCCTCCTTGCTGACTATCAGTGCTGGCACACTCAATGATTTGTTGTTAGCCCACTGTTCTGCTCTCTCTACACCCATGATCATGTGGCTAGGCAGAACTCAATCACTATCTATAAATTTGCCAATGACAGAACTATTCACAGAATTTCAGATGGTGACAAGGGGGCATACAGGAATAAGACAGATCAGCTGGTTGAGTGGTGTTAAAACAACAACCTTACACTCAATGTCAGCAAGACCAAGGAATGGATTGTGAACTTCAGGAAGGAAAAGTCAAGGGACACACACCAGTCCTCAATGAGGAATCAGCAGTGGAAAGGGTGAGCAGGTTCAAGTTCTTGGGTGTTAACATCTCTGAAGATCTATCCTTAGCTCAACATGATGCAATTACAAAGAAAGGATGGCAGGGGTTATATTTCATTATGATTTTGAGGGGTCTTGGTATGACACCAAAGGCTCACACAAACCTCTACAGATGTACCATGGAAAGCATTCTAACTGGTTGCATTACTGTCTGATATGGAGGGGCAACTGCACAGGATCGGAAAAAGCTGCAGTAAGTTGTAAACTTTCCCAGCTTCATGATGGACACTATCAGCATCACGGACACCTCCATAAGGTGATGCCTCAAAGAGGTGGCAGTTATCACTAAGGACCCCCATCACCCAGGACATTCCTTCTTCTCATTGCTACCATCAAAAAGTAAGTACATGAGCCTGAAGACACACACTTAAAGTTTCAGGAACAACTTTTCAAGGTAAACTTATTATCAATGTACAAATATGTCGCCATATACAACCCTGAGATTAGTTTTTTTACACAAGTCCAAGAAACACAATAGAATAATTGGAAGTCCACACTGAATAGGTAAGACAAATAACCAATCTGCAAAAAAAACAACAACTGTACAAATACAAAAGAGAAAATAAATAAGCAATAAATGTCAAGAACATGAGATGAAGAGTCTTTGACAGTGAGTCTATAGGTTGTGAGTATGGTTCGGTGAAGTTAAGTGAAGTTATCCCCTCTGGTTTAAGCGCTTGATGGTTGATGGGTGACAAATATTCCTGAACTTGATAGTGTGGGTCCTTAGGTTCCTGTACCTTCTTCCTAATGGCAGCAGTGAGAAGAGTGCAACTCATACAAAATGCTGGAGGAACTCAGCAGGACAGGCAGCATCTTTGGAAAAGAGTAAATAGTTAATGTTTCAGGCTGAGACCCTTCATCTTTGTCCAGTCTTGAACAAGAGTTTCAGCCCGAAATGTTGACTGTTTACTCTTTTCCATAGATGTCATGTGCCCAGCTGAGTTCCTCCAGCATTTTGTGTGAGTTGCTTTGGATTTTCAGCATTTGCAGATTTTCTCATGTTAGCAAGAAAGGAGTGTCTGGTTGTGAGCTCCTTGATAATGAATGCTGCTTTCCTACGACAGCACTCCACGTACGTGTGCTCAGTGGTGGGAAAGGACTGGGCTAAATCCACTACCTTTAGTAGGATTTTCTGTTCAAGAGAATTGGTGTTTACATACTAGGCCATAATGCAACCAGTCTGTCTTCCACACATCTATAGATGTTTGTCAAAGTTTTAGATGTCATGCCAAATCAATGCAGACTTTGAAGGAAATAGAGGTGTTGCCGTGCTTACTTTGTAATTGTGTTTATGTCTTCTGAAATGACAACAACAAAAAGTTGCTGAACTTCTCAGCTTCTGATCCCCCAGTGAAGACTGGCTAATGGTCCTCTGGTTTACTCCTCTTGAAGTCAATAGTCAGCTCCTTGGATGGTTGAGTGAGAGATTGTTGTTGTGGCACCATTCAGCCAGATTTTCATCCTCCCTCCTCTATGCTGATGCATCATTACCTATGATTCAGCAAACAACAGTGGTGTTGTCAGTAGATGCATACCATATTTTTTTACTGAGTTACGTATTATGTTATTAGTTTTGCTACAACAAGTGTATGGGACATTGGAAAAAAAGTTGAATTTCCCCATGGGGATGAATAAAGTATCTATCTATCTATCTATCTATCTATCTAACAAAGCATTGGAGCTGTGCTTAGCCTCATAGTCATACAGGAGGTATAAAATGAGTGGAGCAGGGGGCAAAGCTGTAGTTAATAAAGAGCGTTCCAATGTCCAGATGTTCCAGGGTTGAGTGAAGAGCAAATGAAATGGCATCTGCTGTTGACCTGTCGTACCAGAAGACAAACTAGTGGATTCAAATAGCACCTCAGGCAGGAGCTGGTATGTTTCATCACCAACCTCTTAAGGCACTTTGTCACAATGGATGTTCATGCTACTGACATTCTTCTTAGGTACCGGTATAATGGAAACTTGCTTGAAGCACTTGGGTACCTCAGACTGCTGAAGTGAGAGGATAAAGATAACATTGAACACCCTGCCAGATGATTAGCACAAGTCTTTTGTACTCAACCAGATGCCCTGTCTAGGCTGGATGCTTTCTGTGGGTTCACCCTCCTGAAAGATGCTCTCACATCGGCCTCAGAGACTGAAATCACAGAGGTTTCAGGAGCTGTGGAAGTTTGTGAAGTTTCCTCCATGTTTTGAGAGTTAAAGTGAGCATAGAAGACATTGAGCTCATCAGGGAGTGAAGCCTTGTTATCGCCTACGTCATTTGGTTTCACTGTGTAAGAGGCAGTTGTATACAAGCCCTGCCACAGCTGTCGAGCATCCTTCAATGATTCAAGTTTGGTCCAGAATTGTCACTTCACATGTGAGGTGGCTTGCTGGAGATTGCACCTGGACCCGTTGTATCTTACTTGGTCACTGGACCTGGATGGCACTGATCTGGCCCTCAGCAGAGTGTGGGTCTCATGGTTCATCCAGAGCTTCTAGTTAGGGAAGAATGAATAAATTTGTGGGGCACACTGATCTATGACTGTTTTTATAAAGACCATGACAACCGTGATGTGTTCATTCAGATCCTCAGATGAGTCTTTGAACATGGCGCTGTCCACTGTCTCAATGCAAGCCCACAATCGCTCCTCTGCCTCCCACAGCCTCCCCTTTTTTGTCCTTATCTCTAGACTGTGTGCAGGTAGGAGAAGGGCAGCCAAGTTATCAGATTTCCGAAAATGCAGCCCAGGCATGGAATGGTAGACATTCCTATTTCCCGTATAGCAGAGGTCGAGTGGGTCGGGACACCTGGTGCTGCAGGTTATATGTTGAATATAGTTGGACAGAGATTTCTTCAAAAAATCCTGATTGTATTCCCCGCCTATGATTTGAAATGCGTTTGGGTGGGCTGTTTCTTGTTTGGTGATGGCAACATTCAATATCTCAAGAGCCTGATTCATGTCGGCTTTTGGCAACATTAAACTGCAGTTAGGGTCATGTAGAAGAACTCTCTTGGTAAGTCGAACAGTCACCATTGAGTCAATAGATGTTCTACATCAGAGAAATAAGAGTATGACAAAATGGCCACATCGAAACAATACAAAGAGTTTATCATGAAACACAGACCTCCTACCTTCTGCTTCCTTTGAATCAACATTCCCATCCATCCTGTGTATCAAGAAGCCCCTGGGTCTTACTAATGTATCTGGCATGTCCAGTGTGAGGCATATCTTTGAGTAACAAAGAACACAGCAACCCCTCATTTCCCTATAATATGGCAATCTTGCCCTTAGTTCCTCAATCTTGTTCTCCTGCAACTGTACATTTGCTAAACAGATGCTGGGCAGAGGAACTTTCATAGCTTGGAGTTTTCAGTCTGGCTTGGAGACCTCCCCTTCTTCCTCTCTTCCAGCCCCGGTGATGCATCTTCATCAGTTTAAAGGTGTCATACCCACGTGCTTCACAGTTAATTCCCCCCAGACCATCAGAAGATCGTGAAATCATTAAGACAGTTCAAAAGTATGTTGCTTAAAGGGAAATTACAGGCTGCTGATTACAGTGAGAGTAAGTCAAAAGAGGTATGTTTAGAAGTTTTGTAAGCAGCCCGCAACATGTTGCCATGGCTCACCACCACCATCTTTGCTGATTTCTTTCTTCGCCTCAGGCATTAGAATTCTGAATGGATAATGAACCTACACATATTACCTCACTTTGTTTTCTCTCTTTTTGCACTAATTTTACATATTACAATTTATAGTTTTTTTTATTAGTATGTATTGCAATGTCCTGCTGCCACAAAACAACAAATTTCATGACATATGTATGCCAGAGATATTAAACCTGATTCTGATTCTGATTGCATTTTGGTAGAGCAATTAAATACAAAAGTACATGAGTCAAATAAGGTATTAGTGAGGCCGTATCTGATGCTCTATATTAGTCTCTATGTTTAAGAAATGTAAAAGGATGTAGGTGAATTGGAAGCAATTCAAAGTAGGCTTATTCGTCTAATTCCTGGAATACTCGGGTTGTCTTATGAGGGAAGATTCAATAAGGGTAGGCCTGTATTTGCTGGAGTTTAGAAGAGCAAGAGAACTTGATTGAAAAAGTTCTGAGGGGCTTGATAGTATGGATGTGGATGTTTCATTTTGTGAGAAGAAACTAGAACTATGGATCATTGTTTAAAAATAAGAAGTTTCCCATTTATTACAGAAACTCGGTGACATTTCTACTCTCAGAGGAATGATTGTTTGGAACTTTCTGCTTTAAAGATATTCAAAGATCCTCTTTCCACCATTTATTGAAATCATATCACCTTTAAGACAATATATTTCATTTTATATTTTCCTATCAAAAATGGATAATTCCACATTTTTCCACTTTATACTCCTTGCCAAATCTTTGCCAAATCTCTTAGCCTTAGTACCCTCTAGTTCCTTCATTTCCTTCTCATAACCTACCTACTTATTTATTTTTGCAACATCAGGAAATTTAGCAATTATGCCTTTGCGCATTCATCAAAGTCATTAATATAAATTGCAAAAGGTTGATGTTGCAGCATTGATCTCTGTGGTACACCGCACGTTACATTTGGCCAACTAGATAAAGAAAAATATTCTTACTCTATTTCCTGTTAGTCAGCTGATTGTCGAGCTGCCAATATGCTACCTCCTGTGTATATCATGAAATGTTTCTGCAGTAACTTTTGATATGGCACCTTATCAAATGCCTTCTTGAAATCCACAATGCATGTTTCTTCATTGTTAGTCTGTAATTTTACACCTCTAACAGTGATAATGTACATAAAATGTTTCCCTCCCCCAGTGCTTCCACTTGATGGCATTTTTCATTACTGAATTCTCTTTGTTTCTGCTTTTAATGCTACTGTCAAAGAAGGAGAAAATATGCTACCTGGCTAGAAACAATGTCTTGGAGAGTGCTGCTTTACACAAGCTCATAAGGATATTTTCTAAGAAATGAAATCCAGAGCAACACACAAAAAATGCTGGAGGAGCTACGCAGGTCAGGCAACATCTATGAGAGGAATAAATAGATGACATTTCGGGCTGAGATGCTTCATCAGGATTCCTGCTGCAAAAATATACACCTTGTCGGATTGCCCTAACTTACCTTTGAAGTGATGACATAAATGTTGAATCACTGTGGTATGTTGTGTCAAATTCTGAGCTGCCAGACATGAACCTTTATTGTTTATGATCTATATGGATGCAGAGATGCCACAATGGTAAACTAAAACATCAGACTGTTACTCAGTCAATTATAGAAATTAGAAAATTAGATAACAAGAAAGAAATGAATTTCCATGCACAAGGTGTCTATTGTTTCAGAAATAATCCTAGCGTTAAACTACTTTTGAAGGGTAGAGTTTTGGCTCGTGGTGATGGTTTGGGAGGTACACTGGTATAACGAGTAGACCTGTTGTCTCATAGCTCCTCTGACATAGCTGCAAACCTGACCTCCAACACTGTGTGGAGTTTGCATGTTCTCTTCTGTGACCGTCTGGGTTTTCTTTGAGTGGCTCAGTTTCCTCCCACATCTCAACACATGCAAGCTTGAGGGTTAACTGGCTACTGTAAGTTGCTCTAGCATGCTGATAAGATGCAGAATCTGGAGGGATTAAATGGGAGTCCTGTAAGATATCTGTAAAAAGGTGACTGAGCCAAAGGATCTGTTTCTATGCTATACACTCTCTCTATGTCTGCTACCAATGAACCAGTAAGTGCTATATGTTCAAAGATACGTAGATTGAAATTCCGGTAATCACTTGTAACAGTGGTCTAGATCTCAACTTAGTATCTTAACCAAGTCCTTTCCCCAAAATGGTTTTTACATAGAAGTGCATCACTGAGTAAATAAAAGAATGCAAGAGAAGAACCCTGCTCAAAGTGTGTAATATGTCAGCGACTTCATATTTCTGATCCTACTTCTGAAATAAGAAAATACGGATGTTATTAGAAGTGAATTTTGGAAATAAAGTACAATTTTCCTATACTGCACATGTGGAATCAGAGTTAGATTGCTTATTTGTGACTTGGGCCATCATACCTGCTTCTGTACTGTTAACCTTAATATAAATACAGACTGGAAATCTTGAGCAACACACACAAAATGCTTGAGGAACTCAGCAAGTCGGGCATTATCTATGAAGAGGAGTACTTCTCCCCACCCTCCTACCTTCCCCCTCACCTGGTCTCACCTATAACCTGCCAACTTGTACTACATCCCCTTTTCTCAGTGTCATGTTTTGGATTCTGCCTCCTTCACTTCCAGTCCTGATGAAAGGCCTCAGCCCAAAACATTGACTGTTTATTCCCCTTAGCTTGCTGTTTCTCCAGAATTTTCCGTGGGTTAACCTGAACAGTTGTATTAGAGTGTCAGATGAAAGGCTGCCAGCAAGCGGTGCAGATTTGGCTCTAGCCTATCACTGGAACCCCTATACTTATTTTCATTTGCTTTGGTGAAACCCTTTGATGTAGCAGTAAGTGTAATGCTTTACAGTTCCGGAGACCGGATGATTTGGGTTCAATTCCCACCACTGCCTGTCAGATGTTTATGCCATCTCTCCTCGACACATGAATTTCCAAGTGCTCTGGTTTCCTGCTTTATTCCAAAGCCATTCGGTTAGGGTTAGTAAGTTGTGGGCCTGCCATGTTGGCACCAGAAGCACGTGATATTTGTGGGCTACCCCCACAATTTGTGACACAAACAACACAATTCATTGCATGGTTTACCCACCTGAGCACTGAACTGACTCTGCAGCTCTGGCCTTGTGGTGAGCTACATATACCTGTCTGGACACGCCTCCCCCCCCCCCCCCGCTGACTGCTCCTGTGGCTCCTCCCACAGACCCCTGTATAAAGGCAATTGGAGGCACTGCTCCTCCCTCAGTCTCCAGGTTGTTGTGTGGTGGGCTCTTGCTGCTGACGCTGCTTTCTTCCAGCTAATAAAAGCCTACCTCGACTCACATCTCCGAGAGTTATTGATGGTGCATCAGGCTGCAGCCATTAGCACTCGCCTCAGCACTGAACCTGGCTCTGTGGCTGTGGCCTGTGGCTATCAGCCCTCACCTCAGCACTGAACCTGGCTCTGTGGCTGTGGCCTGCGGCTATCAGCCCTCACCTCGGCACTGAACCTTGCTCTGTGGCTGTGGCCTGCGGCTATCAGCCCTCACCTCGGCACTGAACCTGGCTCTGTGGCTGTGGCCTGCGGCTATCAGCCCTCACCTCGGCACTGAACCTGGCTCAGTGACTGTGGCCTGCGGCTATCAGCCCTCACCTCGGCACTGAACCTGGCTCTGTGGCTGTGGCCTGCAGCCATCAGGCTCCTGGACCGGCTGCAGCACTGAAAAGGGGCTACGTGGTGGAGGACTTACTTTCAGAGACTCTGTGTTTCATGTTTTGTGGGTTGTTTGTTTGCTTTTTTATTGCTTGCGTGATTTGTTCTTTCTTTTTTGCACATTGGATGTTTGACTGTCTTTGTGGTGTGGGTTTTTTGTGAATTCTTATAATAAATATACTTCAAACTTTCATTTTGTTGCTTCAGTGTAGATGTGACAAAAAATCTAATCTTTAATCTTCTTCATCAGTGCTAGCAAAGAGAGAAAAGAAAGAATTGATTAGATTTGATTTCCAATTTGCATTGAGTTAACTAGTCTTGATTAGGCCAGCATTTAACATGCTTTTATTGGCTTCTCATTCCTCAGGATGTGAAGGAATAATTATCCAGTGTTTTTCCCCTCTGATTTTTATCTATAGATCCTTGCGAGAAAATGTAAGGGGGTACTTTAACCCTCATCACTATTTGAAAAAAAACGTAAAGCAGTGAAACAGCAGCAAGTTTTACATCTTGTCAATAATTGTCCTATTTTCTCTCAGCAATAAAATTTTTTTAAAACCTCTCAGATGAAACATGATGAGTTCTGTTTCTTTTATTGTTTTAAATTTCTATGCACAAGGTGTGTGGTGTTGCCCTTGATAAATGATTACATGTCTAATCAAGAGTCTTGGACGAACAATCACAGAGTTGTAAATTCTGATCACACCAAAGCCGCTATGGAAATTGAGTTCAGTTAATTAAATAATCTGGAATTTAAAAAAATAAACTAGCCTGAGTGAAGGTGATCAAGAAAATGCTAAACTGAATCAAAACCCTATCTCAATCACTATCCCTGAGGGCTGTAATCTGGTATTCTTACCTAGTCAGGCTAATATGTGACTTCAGACACACATCAGTTTGTTTCACACGTCAGCTGAGCAACAGCCTTACAGCATCATATCTCACAGATAACATTGCCAGTATTCTGGTGTATATAGCTGGAAGTAAAGTTGTCATTAATGACTTCAGACTCCATGAAGATTCATGGCACCAGTGCAAGTAAAGGTAATGTTGATTGTCATCTCCCTCACCTGATGAATCAGTATTGAATACCGAAACTTGGAAGAAGAGCTGAACATATCAAAAGCACGGAATGTATTCTGCATCACTGACAGTGCTGTTTAAGATCTCACAGTCATAGTCTCCATTACACAGTGAGTTAACCAAAAAAACTCCTTGATGCCGTGCTCACCAGCTTATCTGTAACTGATGCATCTATTGACAACAGCATTGGAAGCAAAGACAAAGTCTCATCTTCACATTGAGGATGCAATCTTCCATGTACGGTACTATATTTGTCAACATGGAGTGTTTACTGAGTCTGTAAATCTGGCAGGAGCAAAGGGTGTTGGGAATGGCGAATGTGGAGCAGGTTGGGACAAGTACCAAAGGAAGAGTGAAGAGTCCCAGGGCAGTGGGGGATGGGGGGGGGGGGGGTGGCACGGGTGCAGACACACCCGGCCTGAGGCACCAGGGGCAAAGTCATTTGATTCCAAACACTTGGTTTATTGATCAGTACAATATGTCTCTCAGGTGGTTCCTGCCTCCTTCCCACTCTTTGTCCATAATAGAGTCCCATATCAGAATCATGTTTATCTTCACTTCCTTATGTCATGAAATTTGTTTTTTTGCAGCAGCAGTACAATGCAATGCATAAAATTACTACAGTACTGTACAAAAGTCTTAGGCAGCCTAGCTATACGTGTGTGTGTGTGTGTGTGTGTGTGTGTGTGTGTGTGTGTGTGTGTGTGTGTGTGTGTGTGTGTGTGTGTGTGTGTGTGTGTGTGTGTGTGTGTGTGTGTGTGTGTGTGTGCGCGTGCCTGAGGTTCTTGCACAGTACTGTAGTGTGAGACTATTATTGTGTTGAAAGCTATGGACATTTAACATGATTGTAGCCTTACATAACATAAACTGGCAGATCAAAACAGGGCAAGCATGAGGTACAGTGACCTACCACCCTACTCTTAACCTTAGCAAAGCACATCCCTTATTGTATCATTATAATTAGATCAGGGGATCAACTGTGGTTCAATAGCGAGTGCAGAAGTAAAGTGCCAATTTGGTGAAGTTGCAACAAAGAACTGCAGCTGTACTGAAAGCTGCAAAACAACAAACAATAAACAGAGCTAAGCGAGTCCAAAAATAAAGTCCAAATCAAATCTCTGCTGTCTTACGAAGACTAGTCATGAATTATGGAGAGTAATTAGAATCTAATGAGCGGAGGAGGCACCAAGAAGCATCCCCATCCACAATGATGGCAGGGACTAGCACGTGAGCCACAAAGATAAGGCTGAAGCAATTGTAATTTTATTCTGGAAAGACGTTCCTACAGATGATCCATCCTGACTTTCTCCAGAGATCGCCATCATCACATAACATTCAGGCATGGACTGGTAAGTGAAAATTACCATTTGAGCCACAGAAGTGCCATTTAATGACCATTTCTATCAATGTCTGACTTGACATTTGAAATCAATTGGATCATCTAAAGCCCAATTAATATCCTACGCATTGAGGTTGTTCAGAAATTAAATTTGGCCAGCCACAGAAATACCGAGGCAACAAGAAACACAGTGACACTCCTGAAATTTTTCATCAGGCAGAAGGCAGAGCTACCACGCAGTGGCTCTGACACCAATCATCATGAAGTGATTTTAATCGCTGGCAATGGCACACATCAAAAACTCCATCCCGCTCACACTGGGCACTCACCAGTATGATTACTGACAGAACCGCTCTGTGACGTATGCCATAGCACCTGTCATGAACCTGGCCCTGACGCACCTAGAAAACAAGAGCATTTATGTCAGAATGCTGCTTCTATATTTCAGTACAACATCCACCACTATTGTCCCACAGATTTGGTGAACAAACCCCTGCCCCTCACTCTAGATACAATACCATTCAACTGGGTGTTGGACTTCATAACCAACGGACCTCAGATAGTCAGGATGCACAACCGCTCCTCCCTCCCCATCACGCTCAACGCAGGTGCCCATCAGAGCTGTGTGCTGAGCCCATTGCTGTACACTCTGCTCACACAAAACTGCATGGCCAAACACCCGAGTAATCATATTGTCAAATACGCCGATGACATGACGATGGGGAGGCTCTTCGCCAACAATAGAGAGGAGGTGGAAGAGCTCGAGGACAGGTACCTCAATGTCAATAAGACAAAGGAGATGATTATTGAGTTCAGGAGACCATGTACCACTCACATCCTTTACATCAGTGGCACAGCAGCAGAAACTGCCAGCAGATCAAACTCCAAGGAGTAACCATCTCTCACAACCTCTCATGGTCCCAGAACACATCCTACACAATCAGGAAAGCGCACCAACACCTCTACTTTGTGTGGAGATTGAAGAGAGCTCAACAATGCACATCTATACTCACGTTATTTTACAGATGTGCAGTAGAGAGCTTGCTAACAAGCTGTGTCAGTGCACGGGATAGAATCTGCATTGCTGTGGACAGGAAGCTCTGTAATAGGTAACACACACAAAATGCTGGAAGAACTCAGCACGTCAGGTAACATCCATGGAAATGAATATTACAATCAACGTTTCAGGCCAAAACACTTCTTCATGACTTCACAACGAGTAGTCAAAACTACCCAACGCATCACTGGCACCAGCCTACCTGTCATCAAGGACATATGTACAGAAAGATGCCATAAAAATGCCAGCAATATCATTAAGGATAGCACCCACCCTGCTCATGGAGTGATAGTCCTAACCCTATCATGGAGGAGGCCACGTAGCATCCACACCAGAACCACCAGACTCAAAAAGAGCTACTTTCCCCAAGCAGGAAGGCTGATCAACACCTCTGCCCTCTAACCCACTCCACCATGCCTCCTATTGTCACTTTTTTATCATTTCCTGTCAGTCTTCTTACATACACACATTCCTGTGCCTAGGGTCACTTTATACAATCAATCTATGTACAAAAGCTATCTTGTGTAGTTATATTTTTCTTATTGTGTTCTTTATTTTATTGTGATTTTGCTTTGGGCTGCATCAGATCCTGAGTAACAATTACTTTGTTTTCCTTCACAACTGTGTATTGGAAATGACATTAAAAAGTCTTGAATCTTGAATCGTGAATAATTTGTTAATATACTCCATTAGCCTGAACAATTGCAATTCCAATAAGTCTGATCATATTCACACCCTAAACATTTTTCCAGTCATAATGTGGCTGCCACTTTCAAAATCACATTAGCTATGTACCTCAGTTGGTGACAAGGAGCTGTATAGTAGTGGGATAGATAGGCTTGTTGAGTGGTATCACAACAGTAACCTTGCACTCAACATCAGTAAGAACAAGGAACTGATTGTTGACTGCAGGAAGGGGAAGTCGAGGGAACACACAACAGTCCTAGCTGAGGACTTACCCTTTCAGCAGTGGAGAGGGTGAGCAGGTTCAAGTTCCTGAGTGTCAACATCTCTGAATAAATTGCCCAATTTATTAATGCAATTATGAAGAACACATCCCAGTGGCTATATTTTGTTTGGAGTTTGAGGAGATATGGTATGTCTCTAAAGACTCTAGCAAATTGCTAGAGACATTCTGTGAAGGGCATTCTAACTGGCTGCATCACCATCTGGTATGGAGGGGCCACTGCACAGGATCAGAAGAGGTTGCAAAGATTGTAAACTCAGTCAGCTCAATCACAGACACTAGCCTCCCCACCATGCAAAGTTTAAAGTTTGATTATCAAAGTACATATCTGTCACCATATACTACCATTGTCATAAGGGAACAGGAGGATGGAGCCAAGTGCAGGATGCAGGCACTGAAATACTAGGGGCAGGACGGGAACAACTAAACGATAGACAAGATGTAGTGACCATGGTGTGCATAAGGGACGTGATGTTCAAGGTGGTTCTGGGGTTCCGGGAGAGTCTTAGAGTCTAGGCAAGGCAGGAGCCCAAGTTCACTGGGTGGGCCACATAACTCCTGGGCAGGGCCCAGACCTCCCAGGCAGGAACACAGGAGCCTGGGCAGGTCACAGGACACCTGGGTAGGTAGTGGGGCACCACCTGTCAACAACAAAAGATAGGTAGGGGCAGAGACCTCTGGGCAGGCCACATAACTCCTAGGCAGGGCTCAGACCTCCCAGGCAGGAACACAGGGGCCTGAGCAGGTTGCAGGGCACAACCCATCAGTAGCAAGTGATGGAAAGGGGCAGAGTCCCCCACCAGGCAACAGCAGTCCAGCCAGGCTTGCCTGACAGAGGCAAGGGATAGGAAGGGAACTAGGTTCAGGGTGACTGCCAGACTTATTCAAAGAACTCATCTTTAACAATGAGAACTCCAAGCCAGGACAACCCCTCCAGTCCCAGAGCCCCCTATATACACCGCCAGCCAATGGGCATCAGATGTGGCTCCTTGAGCCCCAACAAGCCACGATGATCCACAGGTGTGACTAATTGGGCTCAAGGGTGAAAGGAGGGACGGCTACAAGACCCGGAGTCCGGAGTCCGCGGACCGGATCAAGACCCAGAATGCGGGCTCCAGACCGGACCATAACAACCCTGAGATTCATCTTCTTGCAGGCATTCACAGTAAGTACAAGGAAACAATAGATTCTGTGGAAAATCACACACAACAAAGACAAACAACCAGTGTGCAAAAGACGATAAACTGTGCAAATACAAACTATATATATAATAATAAATAGATAAGCAATGAATATTGAGAACGTGAATTGAAAAGTCCTTGAAAGTAACTTCATAGGTTGTGGAATCAGTGTTGGGGTGAGAGAAGTTATCCCCTTTGGTTTAAGTCCTGATGGTTGAGGGTGAATAACTGTTCCTGAATCTGGTGGTCTGGGTCCTCAAGCTCCTGTACGTCTGTCCTGATGGCAGCAGTAAATGAGAGCATGGCCTGGCTGCTGAGGGTCCTTGATGATGATGGTGATTTCCTGTGACAGCTCTCCTTAGTGGGGAGGGCTTTATCTGTGATGGGCTCAGTAGTGAGAAGGGCTTTACCTGTGATGGGAGGGGTTGTATCAACTACTTTTTGTAGGCTTTTCCAATCAAAGGCATTTGTGTTTCCATACAAGGCTATGATCCAGCCAGTCCATATACTCTCCACTGTGCATCCATATAAACTCGTCAAAGTTTTAGATATCATCCCGAATCTTCGCAAACTTGAAAGAAAGTAGAGGTGATACCATGCCTTATTTGTAATGGCTGTTACGAGCAGGACCCAGGACAAATCCTCTGAAATGATAATGCTGAGGAATGCTCTCTTTCTCTGATCCCTTGATAAAGACTAGCTCATGAACTTCCCGTTTCCTCCTCCTGTAGTCAATATTCAGCTCTTTGGTTTTGCTGAAATTGAGTTAGTGTTTTTTGGTTGTGGCACCATTCAACCAGATTTTCAATCTCCCTCTTATATGATGGTTTGTCACTACCTTTGATTCAGCCAACGACAGTGGTGTTTGCCAGCATACTTAAATATGACATTGTAGCTGTGCTTAGCCTCACAGTCATAACTATAAAGTGAGTAGAATAGGGAGCTAAGCATATAAACTTGTGGTGCATCTTTGCTGATGGTGATTGTGGAGAAGATGTTGTTAATAATCCGAACAGACTAGGGTCTGTAAGTGAGGAAATGGAGGATCCAGTTTCTCAAGGTGGTTTTGAGACCTAGGTCTTGGAGCTTATTGATTGGTTTTGAGGGAGTGATATACTGAATGCAGAGCATCCTGATGTATGCAGTTTCACTGTCTAGATGTTCAGGGTTGAGTGAAAAGCCAATGAAGCAGTTGACCTGTTGTGAAGATAGGCAAATCCAGCAGACCCAAGTTGCTCCCCAGGCAGGAGTTGATATGTTTCATCACTGGCCACTCAAAGAACTTCCTCACAGGGGATGTACATGCTACTGGACAGTAGTCATTGAGGCTGGCTACTACATTCTTCTTGGGCACCAAAATAAATGAAGCTTGGTTGAAGTGGCTGAATCCAGGACATCTTCAAAAGGCAACATATCAAAAGGGTGGCATCCATCCTTAAGGACACCCACCATCCATATAATACCCTTTTCTCATTACTTCTGTCAGAGAGGAGGTATAGAAGACACATGCTCAACATTTTAGAACCAGCTTCTTCCCCTCAACCATCAGATTTCTATTTGGACAATGAACACTACCTCACTATTTTTGCTTTATTTTTGCACTATTTATTTAATATTTTAAAATTTATTTATATACGGTATGTACTTCTTATTGTAATTTATAGTATATTTATGATATTGCACTGACTGCTGCTGTAAAACGCCAAATGTAATGACATATGTCAGTGATAATAAACCTGACTTTGATTTGCTCAGTGTATCTTACAAACCTATGCCCTTTTCAATCAACAAGGACCAAGTTAACAAGCACATGGGAACATCACCACCTGCAAATTCCCCTTCACCTGTCATGCCATCCTGACTATGCCTGGACATTGTGCATCAGAAGTACTGGAGCTTCCTCACAAATATATTTTAATGTATCTTCACCACAGGGGTCAAAGTTGTTCAATGGCAATTAGGGAATTCTTACCAACAATGTCCAAAACCAAAAAAATGAATAAATGATAGGCAAAGGCATAATCTACTTGAATTTGTGTTATGGCTTCTTTTACAAAATGGCTGCCTAACTTTGTAAGAAATCTAGTCATGTCAGATCATGTCTCGGTTGGGGTAAGTGCCAACAGGAAAGCAAAGAGACAAAAGTGGAAGGAAAATATCAGATTTTATACGTGCTTTCAGCAATACCTTTTTAAGAACATCTCAATGTATATTGTATATTGTATATTGGAAGTATAAAAAAGTCATTATTATTAGTCGTATTTGAGTGCCTGAGAGGAATCCTGAAGCAATGAAGCAGTGCAGTTGCCTCACTTTTTAATTATGCTAATAAATAATTTAATTTATATTGCTAAAGATATGAGCCAAGTATAACAAACAAAAATAAAATAAAAAATCCTAGGGGGTTGAAATCTGCAGATAACTATTTATTCATGCAAACCTTCCAGTCTATTATTAATTTTGAAGTTGATTCCTTTAACACTCACAGATGATTTAACAATGTGCTTTGTGCACTAATATTAAAGACTATTCCAAGCTTCCCCTGCTGTGCTTAGTCACTTGTTCAAATTTATAAGAAGCAGGAACGCTAAAATCACAGTAAAGTTGAGGAAATCTCATGCAACAGTAATTGATTGCACAGCATATTCAGTATGACCCCTGGATGTTTTGTGAAAAACTGCTGATTTGATAACATTTCTAAAACAGATGGTTATAAGGCAGAAACAGGGTTATGGTTTTCAGGCAAAAATAGAAATATTTAAATTCAAGCAGTTAATTCTATAAGCAGATTTGTTCTATAGATCATTAATGTTATTTTGTGAAGCATTATTTTTTAAAATGCACATAATAGCTTTTGTGATTGAAAACTTAATTGTTCTTGCCACTATATTTGTATATCTCTTCTGTGGAAATTTTTTGGAAACTTGCTGCATTGGAAAGTTATAGTTTTTACTGGGCATCATTTTCAGAGCTAAGTCTTAGTATTGTATTTGAGAGTTCTCAGTTTGTGCTAGGAGAACAATTTCTGTAGCTCACTGCTCAGACTAATGTCAGTTGCAAATTTCACAGATGTTCGCCAGTTTTTTTTATTGCAGCTGCTTAAGCAAAATAATAGCACAAGTGCACCACAATATGATTTATGATCATACATTAATCCAGTGAAAGCCATTCAGCTCCACAGCATCATCCCTGTAGTAAGGAATTGATCTCACAAATTTAATTGTCTGCATCTTGGTCACCACAATTTTTAGTTTTGCTTTTCCCCCCACTCTGTGTTTCTAAAAATGTTCAGATATTCACTGCAAGTGTCAGAAAACATCACTTACAGTATTCCCACTTTTCTCCAGTGGTTCAAAAGCCGAAAGATGCCAATACTTTTACCAATATCCTTATCTTTACCAATAGACTTATCTTGCCTTAGCAAGAACGCAGAGGAAGTGGAGGAGCAGAAGCAGGATGCACGTTACAGTAGGAACTATGGTCAGAAAATGTATGGGATTCACTGCCAGCTCCCATTCTCAGAGAGGCTGCATAGGTACAAAATGTGGTAGGAAGGCCTGAATATCATCTGCTTGCTATAAGGCCATGTCATTTAGAATGGAGATGACCAATACTCTCAAATTCATTTGCTCTGTTTACATCCAGTAAGTCACTGGAATTTTCTACAATCTCAGCAGAAATCCACGAGGAGCTGCATTCAAATAGCTTAATGAGGTTGCCTTCTAAAGAGCTTTGGAGATTGTTAAAATCAGTATCTTCTATGGATCAAAGTGACATATCTATTATCTTCCCATAGATGGTGACAGTCTTATAGTTTGTGATTGTCATTCCAATTCCAGTTCCATCTGGACCAAAAAAGGCTCTTCTCAAGGAACTAGTTCTGCGCAAATGATCATGCATTGATTGTCAAGAAATTATTTTGCCTTTAATCTCTGAGCATGGTGAGAACACTCACAGCACTGCTGTCCTCCAACATCTATCATGTGTGAACTGTTTAACTTAAGTGACAAGGAAATGACAGGTACACTAAGCTGTGTGAAGATACTCTGCCATGTCACCAGAAATGCAAGGTTGAATATTTCAGCATAGAGTCCTACAGCATAGAAACTAGCCCTTTGGCCCATCCAGTCCATGCCAACTGTTATTCTGTTTAATCCTATCAACCCACACCTGGACCAAAGCCCTTCATACCCCTTGCATTCATGTACTTACCCAATCTTCTCTTAAATGTTGCAGTCAGACCTGCCTCTTCCATTTCCACTTGCAGCTTGTTCCACTCACAACACCCTCTGAGGGAAGAAGTTCCCTCTCAGGTTTCCATTAAACATTTCACCTTTCACCCTAATCTATGACCTCTAGTTCTGGTCTTGCCCAGCCTCAGTGGAAAAAAAGGCCTGCTAGCATTCATTTATCCATCTACACCTTTCAGAATTTTGTGTACCTTGGTCAAATCTCCCCAAATTTTCCCATGCTCCAGGTAATAGACTCCTAGCCTATTCAACCTTTCCCTTTCACTCAGCTCTTCAAGTCCCAGAAACATTTCTGTATGCATTCTTTCAATCTAGACATCTTTCCTGTTATTAGGTGACCAAAAGTGCATATAATATTTAAAATTTGGACCCACGAATGTTTTAAACAACTGCAACATATCCTTCAAACTCCTGCACCCAGTACTCTGATTTATGAAGGCCAATGAGTCAAAGTCTCCCTTTACCACCCTATTTACCTGTGATGCAACTTACAAGGATTTATGGATCTGTATTCCCAAATCGCTTTGTTCTACCACATTCCTCAGTTCCCTACCATTCACTGTGTACATCCTCCCAAAATGCAACATCACACACTTTAAATTCTGTCTGCCATTTTTCAGCTGGTCCAGATTCTGCTGCAAGCTTTGATGACCTTCTTCATTTTCCATTGTGTCCCTAGTCTCGATATCTTATGCAATTTTTTTGTCCACCTTATCCAAATCATTAACACAGATGACAAACAAACACAGACCCAGCACCAATTCATGAGGCACACCAGTAGTCATAGGCTTTCAGTCAGAAAGGTAACCACCTACTACCTCGCTCTGGCCTCTCCCATGGGCTAATATTGAATCCAGTTTGCTACTTTATCCTGAATGTCAATTGACTGAACATTCTGGACCAGCCTTCTATGCAGAGCTCTGTCAGAGGCCTTCCCAAAGTCCTATAATATCGGTCAGACATGACCTACCATACACAAAGCCATGGTGACTAAACCTTTTCATATGCTTTTTGTATAATTTTGCACATTTCTATCAATTCTCTCCTCACTCTTCTACACTCCAGGAAACAAAATCCTAACCTAATCAACCTTTCCCTATAACTCAGGTCCTCAAGTCCCAGTGATATCCTTGTAAATTTTCTCTGCACTCTTTCAATCTTATTTACATCTTTCCTGTAGTAAGTGACTAAAACTGGGCAGAATACTCCAAATTAGGCCTCACCAACATCTTACACAACATCAACCTAACATGCCACATCTTGTACTCAATACTTTGATTGTAGCGTGCCCTACCACTTACTATGTAAGCGGCAACATTCCAGATAGTCCTCCCAAACTGCAACACCTCATACAGCATTAAATTCCATCTGCCAATCTTCAGCCCATTTTTCCAGCTAGTTCAGACCCCACTGCAAGTTTAAAGAGTTTTCCTCACTGTCCACTGCACCCGTAACCTTGCTGTCATCCCCAAATTTACTGATCCAGTTTACCACATTATCCCCCAGATCGTTAATATAGATGACAAGCAACAATAGAGCCAGCACCAATCCCTGTGCACATCACTCATCAGAGAGGCAACTATCAACTACCACTCTCTAGTTTCTTCCTTGAAGCCAAGCGACTGAACCTTCTTGACCAACCTCCCATGTGAGGCCTTGTCAAATGCCTTGCTGAAAGTCTATGTAGGCAACATTCTCCTCTTTGCCTCCATCAACGTTCCTTGTAGCTTCCTCAAAAAACTCTATAAAATTGGTTAGACATGACGTACCACACACAAAGCCAGGTTGACTATCCCTAATCAATCCCTGTCTATCCAAATATATTTGATCCCTTAGAATACCTTCCAATAACTTTCCCACGACTGATGTCAGGTTCCCTAGCCTATAAATTCCCGTCTTATTTTTAGAGCCTTTCTTGAACAATAGAACAACATTAGCTCTCCTCCAATCCGCCAGCACCTCACCTGTGGCTAAGGATGTTAGAGCCTACGCAATTTCTGCACTTGCCTCCCACGGGGTCTAAGGGAACATCTTGTCAGGCACTGGAGATTTATCCACTGTAATTTGCTTCAAGACAGCAAACACATCCTCCTCTGTAATCTGTATAGGGCCCATGATCTCACTGCTGCATTGCCTCACATCTACAGGCAATGTGTCCATCTCTCAAGCAAATACAGATGCAAAAAATCCATTTAAGACCTTTCACATCTCCTTTGGCTCAATGCATAGATTACCACTTCGATCTTCCAGAGGACCAATTTGTCCCTTGCTATCCTTTTGCTCTTAATATAGCTGTAGAAGTCCATAGGATTTTCCTTCACCTTGTCTGCTAGAACAACCTTATGTCTTCTTTTTGCCATCCTGACCTGCTTTAAGTGTTCTCTTGCCTTTCTTATACTCCTCTAGTGCCTCATTTGTTCTTACCTGCCTATACCTGCTGTGCACCTACTTCTTTTTCTTAACCAGGTCTTCAATATCTCTTGAAAACCAAGGTTCCTTAAACCTGTTATCCATGCTTTTTGTTCTGACAGGAACATACAAACCCTGTACTCTAAAAAAAATCACATTTGAAGGCCTCCCACTGGCCAAGTACAGCTTTGCCAGAAAACAACCGGTCTGAATCTACACTCTCCAGATCCTTTCTGATACCCAGAAAATTGGCCTTTCTCCAATTCAGAATCTCAACCTGAGGACCAGACCTATGCTTTTGCATATTTTACTTAGAAACTATTGGCATTATGATCACTACTGTATATGCAGAGCGTCCCCTACACAATGTTCAGTCACCTGCCCTGTCTCATTCCCTAATAGGATATCTAGTATCACACTGTCTCTAGTTGGGACTTCTATGTACTGATTAAGGAAACTTTCCTGAATACATTTGTAAACTCTGTTCCATTCCAGCTCTTTTACAGCATAGGAGATCCAGTCAATATGTGGAAAGTTAAATTCATCTACTCTCATAAACTCATGTTTCTTGCAACAGTCTGCAATCTCTCTACAAGTTTGCTCCCCTGAATGGTGCAGACTATTGGGTGGTCTATAACATGGTAAAAGCTTTCTTATTCCTCAGTTCTAACCACAAAAGCCTCACTAGATGAGCTCTTCAGTCTGTCCCGACTGAGCATTGCCATGACATTTTCCCTCACTAGCAATCCCGCACCTCCTCCTTTAATCCCTCCCATTCTATCACATCTGAAACAACAGAATACCAGAACGCTGAGCTGCCAGTGCTGTCCTTCCTGCAACCAAGTCTTACTAATGGGCACGTGCCATGATTCCATGTGCTGATCCATGCCCTGAGCTCATCTGCCTTTCCAACAATTCTCCTTGCATTGAAATATATGCAGCTCAGAATGTTAGTCCCATCATGCTTGACTTCCTAATTTCTGACTTTGTATGTAGGCTTAATAACATCTTTCTCCACAGCCACTCCACTATCTGCTTAAGCACTCTGGTTCCCATCCCCCTGCAACTCTTGTTTACTCCCCAACCTCACCCATCCCCCCCTCCCCCCGTGCAGCACTAGCAAACCTTCCAGTAGGACAGTGGTTTCCAACTTGGGGCCCACAGACACCTTGCTTAATGGTATTGGTCCACGGCATAAAAAAGGTAGTCCCCCTCCAGTTCAGATGCAAACTGCCCCTTCTGTACAGATCCCACCTTCCCAAGAAGAGAGCCCAATGTTCCAAAAATTTAAAGCCTCCCTCCTGCATGAACTGAGCCACGTGCAAAATAGTATGATCTTCCTACTTCTGGCCTCACTAGCACATAGCACGGGTAGCAATCCTGAGATCACAACCCCGGAGATCCTGTACTTTAACATAGTACCTAAATGCCTGAATTCACTTTGCAGGACCTCGTCACCCATCCTACCCATTTCAGTGGACCACAACCTCAGGCTGCCCACCCTCCCATTTAAAAATGTCCCTGACCCTGGCACCCAGGAGACAACAAACCATCCGGGATCTCATTGTCATTCACAGAACATCCTTTCTGTTATCCTAACCAATGAACACTTTATCACTACAGCTCACCTCTTGATCCCAACTTCCCTTCTGAGCCACAGAGACAAACTCAATGCCAGAGACCTGATTGCAGTGGCTTTCCTCCGCTTTCCTTTGTGCTCACCATAATCCAACAGTATCCAAAGCACTCTAAATGTGTACTAAGAAAGAAATGAAGAATAAATAATGGGAAAAAAATCTACCTACACCCTACGTCTCTTCTCAAGGAAGCTTCGATGAACCAACATCTTAACTCTCCACTCTAACACTGGTCCACTCACACAATGGCCGCTCCACTTAATCCTAATTTCTTTTTATTGGTCCTTGCCAGGTGCCTAATTAAGCGCAATCCAACATCTCTTTGGGAACTGTTGCACAAAAAATGTAGCAACTGTCTCTCCTCACTTATTTTAAACTCTCCCTCCCTCGATGCAATTCAGTGTGTCCTCAGGATTGTCGTGCACAAAAAGTGCCAACTGCCCCTGCTCGTCTTTTTTTAAACTCTCTCTGCCCACAGCTCAATCCAGTGTCTCTTTGGGACCATGGCATGCAAAAAGTGCTGACTCACCTGCTTGCATTTTTTAAACTCTCTCTACCTCTATGCAATCTGGTGTCTCTTGGCGACTGTGGTGTGCTGGAAGTGCACAAAAGTGGACTTCTGCGCAAAAACACAAAAATATCCCAATCAACTTACATCGTAAAGAAGTTATTAGCCACTTCATATTACAAAATCAATCCAAGTAACAATCTTCCATTGGTTAATCATGATAACATAGATAAATAGAAGCTGCTGTCTCCATTTACTAAACTCTAAATCTCCGCAAAATTGCAGACTGAAGCAATTATAGCTAACTTACATTGGCTTCTGGATTTGATGATTACAATTAATTCTGATGCATCCAGTTCAAACTATCAGATTAACAGTTCAGCCATAAATTGAGAATTGCCTGGAATTACCCACAGGTAATATGCAAGTTTGGATCAGGAGAATATGTAATGTCCACATGGTCATTATCCAATGCTGTGACAGATAATGATTTAAAACCAGTGCCAGAAAGCAAGGGTGAATTGTTTCTCTGGAAGTCATAAGTGCAACTCCTAGTCTCTTTGCATTAGGGTGGACAGAATAACAATTATCACAATTTGTATCTGTAATTCTCCCAGCTTTTCAGTGACTTTTGCAGAAAAATATATGTATAGACATTGCTTTTTGACTAGACATGTTTTGATGGATCTTTGAAATCTCATAGGTAATCAATATTCAATAGCCATGCAAGTGAAAAAGTTGAGTGAAGTCACATAGGGAATATAGCTTCTGTGAAAATGTATGCTGGCAAAGGCCAATGGCTTTGACAACAAAAGTAATTTATTTTATTAATAGAGAATACATCACAATGAGCCACATTTTCATTCATGTCCTGTAATTGTGCAGTGGTCATACTTAAACTTGAATACATCAAAACTATCTGCCTTCCTTGAGCACTGCCAGGGATGGGTTGCAAACCTCAGGACATATTTTGTTACTTCATTTCTCAACGTTACTGCTTCAGATTATGCTGTAGAATTTGTCTTGCACATTATTTTTTACTTTGCATATTTTAACTTTTCATAAGCTTATTTGGAGTACACACTGTTTTCCATTTGGTAAATGCGCTAATGCGGTTAAAATGTGCTAAATTAGACCTATGTTCTGTTTTAAATGTAGATCAGAGAAACATTTGAAAAGAAGAATGAAACATTCTCAGAAACAAATTGATGATAATGAGATCATTAATGTTATCTCAATATGGGCAGATTTTCAAAAGTAGAGATGAATTATGCAGAGGATGTAATAAAGTAGGTTTTTGGCCATGTGGTTCCATTTTTGAGGCATGAAGGAACAAAAATGCTAAAGATATTGCATAGAAATACCAAGATGAGATAAAGGGAGAAGAATCCTAGTCTAATATGTTCTCTCTATGTTTTTCTATGCTGAATAATCGGTATCCTTTAATATGAAAATTATAATCCATTTTTTAAAATCAGAAGGCATCTGTGTCATTCTTATAATTGGTGATTCTATAAAGTGCACAGGAGGAGACCATTCACACTGTCAAGTCCAAGTTGTTTTATCTTAATTAATAAAGAGATTAATATTGGTCATCGGGAAAGTTGGGCTACTGGGGGAGAAGGCAGAGATGGCACTTGGTGCAGGAAGAAGGGATAGTTCAGCTGAAAACTGTCATTAAGGCTCATGGAATTCTGGAAGATTAGATCTATTGCTAAGCTTTCAAAGTATTCAAGATTATTTTAAGTGCTGGATGTACCCTTAGTCAGTTCAAATAATAACCCATAAAGAAGAATTTAATACAGTACGATTAAATGCTTGAGTCCAAAAATGAAATCCATTAGAAAGAATTATTTTCATTAATAACATAAAAACTCCTCCTTATACATGGTAATTAAATATCACTGGACCGTAACTATAAATTTTAGTAATAGCAACTCATAGAAAATAAGTGATTCAAGTCTTTTATCCACTTTTTTATACTATACCACTTTTGTCATTTTGAAAGTGATATAGTGTTACAGTCGCATTGACGGAGCACAATATCTGGGTCAACTGACAGCAATCTAATTGTGATAGATCTTAAAAAGTTCAGACTATCCAGAAGTGTACTGAGAAGGAATGTGCTAAGCTAAACTTATCCCTTGGGGAGATGTGATATTTCAATGTACTAGTAATGCTGTAGGTTCAGATGTTCTTCCAACAAAATTATTGGATTTACACAAAAACAATAAATGCCTTTTTCTCTGAAACCTTAACCCAAATCTGTTTCCTCATCCCATTTCAAATAGAAGGTTAATAATTCCCATTAAAGGGCTAATAATTTCTTTAGACTAACAATCTTCTTTATATGTATATTTTTATATATATATATAGTACAAAGAGACTGCAGTTGCTGGAATGCCGAGCAGGGTCTCGACTCAGAATGTGACCATCCATTTGTCTCCACAGCTACAGCTTAACCTAAACACAAGAGATCCTTCAAATGCTGCAAATCTTGAGCAATATACATAAAATATTGGAGAAACTCGGCAAATCAGGCAGCATCTATGAAGTGAAATAAGCTGCTCCACCGTAATGTTCTTTTTACACTGGGATAGAACCCCTTTACAGTATATACCGGTAACTGGTGTGAGGCAAATTTATGTTTAAGATTTAACAGTTTAAGGTCCTGGACAGTGTTATTGATACTGAAGAGTAAAGAGATTCTGGATACTTCAAAATAATGATTATGTCAAAACACATCAATTAAAAAATAAACAGATGATGAACCAATCATAACCCTCAAAATATTTCTTCAATATTTTGGCAGCCTTTTATTATTTTCTCAGAATTTTATTGTGTGAGATTCGAAGTTCACAGACTCTGATGAGAATTCACTTGAAAGGCTATACAACAGGCACAACATTGGTTATATTATGTTCTGCCTTTGTAGAGTTGTGAAGTGGACAGAATACACAATGCATTTGGTGTTAGATTAGGATTAGTATCACATCAGGGTCCGCGTTACAAAACGGTCATGATTAAGATGCTTTTCATTATGCCCACATTGTGGATGAATTTCACACACAGGCTGCACTGCAGTCAAAAGTAGACCAGCAACAGGTAAAGTAAAGCCTTTAATTAATGCTTATAATGTTCAAAAAAACAATGTTTGTGAAAATAAGTATCAAGCTTATTATAAAAAAAACAATTATTAAAAATTTACATAGCTAATTTACAGTGATTTGTTTAACTTACAAACTCAATTTCAGTAAAGTACAAAATGGTAAATCTGAAGCTCCTTCAGTGTGGTGGTCTTCAAATAAATAGGGACAATATTCAATTAGTGCATTACTTAGCAGGTAGCCAACGTGCACTATGCCTATCAGACGATGTTCTGGTTTGATGTCATTACAAAATCACTGAGTTCTAGCACTAATCAAACAAGGGTGGGAAATCCAGCGTGGAAAGGATGAGAAGGCAATTCCAGCAAGGGGGGTCACAAATGCAAAAGAAGTGTACTGGCAGAGTTTTGTAGAGCTTGGTGTATTAAGAACACAGTTGATTACCCTGACAAAATCAGTTTAACCTTTTAAGGACCACATGTGTAGCCACAAAAAACTACTAGCTGATTGCACAATTCACCCAGTGTAAAGCTGGAATTGAATCAAGAGTCCATACACTAGTTTGCATGAACTTATCTATTTTGGAGAGAAGCACTGGTTAACTCTTTCCTGGCCTACTCCAAAATCATGATGGACCATTAGTGAAAGCATCTAGTAGACATGTCACAATTTGTTTGACATGATTGATGAAGTACTCTCCTCCAATTTAGCCACTTTTCTGCAGCTTTACACTAATAATACTGTTGATGAAACTCTTAGAAGAGTAAGGATGTCTCACTTTTTCCCCTCCATGCAACTATTCTACCTGTTCTTGAAAATTCAAGCAATTACAATAGATTTAAAAAATGGTTCTTAATATTAGTTAATTTACCATAGGGCCACAGTGGTATTTTAGAAGCTAGTAATACAGTGAACATATATTTCAGGGGGAAGCAGTGCCAACATCTGGTACACAGATTGACACACACAGTGATCAGCTTGGATCCCTTCTGCCAGTCCTGAAGTATTAGAACCTTGGCTTTAACTGGAGCTTGGGTCTGACACCCCCCAGGTTTGTACAGCACCTGACACTCATCAAATGCATTTGCCCTTGATTAATGGCTACTGTTTGAGCCACTGATATTACTGAGGAACATAGAATAATATCAGAACATGACTTTTATGTATATTTTTATCTTCTCTTCTTAAGCAAATATGTTTTTTTTCTAATTATCCATTATCATCCATCAGCCTTTTTCTTTGGTAGTTGGTAGGGGGTCGAATTTTTTTATATAAAAAATTTCTTTTATGATGTATGACCTATCTTTAATTTTTTGATTACAGACTGGTATACCTTTATGTGATATGCTATAACATTTTGATCAATTTTATTACAATATATGAATGTACACAATTTATATTGCTATGTATCTATGTGTTGCATTCTGTAAATCTTGTTTTTTCTTCTGAATAAAAATATTGTAAAAAGTAAGAAAGAACATGAGCCATACCCTTCAAAACCAGAAAGAAAAATTGATAGACATTTTGTAAAAATGTAAACCTGAAAGAGTTTTGCAGATGATTGAAATATATCTTATTAGAAGTTTACTTGAATTGAAAGGTAACAACAGAAAGGTCACAAAACAACTTATATTTGCACTTAACAGCCGAATGCCTGAAGGTTTGGATTCTGGTATTATGATGATTCACAGGGAGTAAGGTAGTTGCACTTTCTGTATCTAGCCTAATACGAGCAGCTTTGTTTTGTACATCTTTCTGTATTGAAACCTGCTCTTCTGAATTCCCTGAAGTACTCCATCTTCATCTCCCTAAATCAGTTTCTGCTTGGCTGTCAATTTCATACCAAGCTCATTCAGTTATGTGAAAAGTTACTGGCATCTGAAATGCTGGGGGAAAGAAAACTCTTGCTCTCTTCTCCTTTCCCTACTTTGCAACTTGCCCTGACACACCTAGAAAACAATGTCACTAATGTCAGAATGCTGATTCGGGATTTCACTTCAGCATTCAACACCATTGTCCCACAGACCCTGGTGAACAAATTCCTACTCCTCAGTCTAAATACACGACTGGGTGTTGGGTTTCCTACCTACAGACAGGATGCACAACTGCTCCTCCCTCCCCACCAGCCTCAACATTGATGCCCCCAGGGCTGTGTGTTGACCCATGCTGTACACTGCTCACACGTCGCTGTACAGCCAAACGTCTGAGCAATCACATTGTCAAGTTCATCGATGACACAACAGTGCTGGTGTTCATCGGCAGCAATGATGAGATGGTCTACAGAGAGGAGATAGAAGAGCCTGAGGCCTGGTGCCAGGCAAATAACCTCTTCCTCAATTTCAACAAGACAAAGGAGATGGTTATGGACTTCAGGAGGCTTGCACCACTCACATCCCCCCACCCCTTTACATTGGCAGCACAGCAATAGAAACTGCAAGCAGCTTTTAACTCCTGGAGTGCACATCCCCTACAATTTACCTACCGACGCAACTGAACAACAGATGATGCAATAGCATGACTGAGTCACCACCCACAGCTCCAATCTGCTAATTATATTTGCTGATGACACTACACTGACTGACCTAATCTCAAATAATAATGAGACAGCCTACAGAGAAGAAGTCATCACCCTGACACAGTGGTGTCAAGAAAACAACCTCTCCCTCAACATTGCAAAAACAAATGAGTTGGTTGTGGACTACAGGAGGATTGGAGGCAGGCTAACCCCTATTGACATCAATGGATCTGGGGTTGAGAGGGTGAACAGCTTTACGTTCCTTGGCATTAACATCAGTGAGGATATCATGTGGTCTGTACACACCAGCTGTGTGGTGAAAAAAGCAACAGCGCCTCTTTCACTTCAGACAGTTGAAGAAGTTTGGTATGGCTCCCCAAATTCTAAGAACTTTCTACAGGGACACGATTGAGAGCATCCTGACTGGCTACATCACTGCCTGGTATGGGAACTGTACTTCCCTCAATTGCAGGACTCTGCAGAGAGTGGTGCGGACAACCCAGCACATCTGTAGATGTGAACTTCCCACTATTCAGGTCATTTACAAAGACAGGTGTGTAAAAATGGCCTGAAGGATCATTGGAGACCCGAATCACCCCAACTACAAACTGTTCCAGCTGCTGCCATCTGGGAAACTGTACCACAGCATAAAACCCAGGACCAACAGACTCTGGGACAGCTTCATCCAGCAGGTTATCAGACTGCTTAATTCATGCTGACACAACTGTATTTATATGTTATATTGACCATACTGTTATATGTAATTTTTATTATAACTTACTATAAATTGCACAATGCACATTTGAACGGAGATGTAATGTAAAGATTTTTACTCCTCATGTATGTGAAGGATGTAAGTAATAAAGTCAATTCAAATCAATTCACACACAATTTCACCAATGCCTCTACATTCTGAAGAGGCTGAAGAGATCTGGTCTTTGTACATCTATACTCATGTCATTCTACAGAAGTGAAGTAGAGAGCATCCTGACAAGTGCATCACTTCTTAGTACAGAGATTGCATGGCGGCAGGCAAGAAGGCTCAAGAAGGCAAGGTCAAAACTGTCCAATGCATCACCATCACCAGCCTACCCACCATCAAGAATATTTACACAGGATAGTGCCGGAAATGGGCCAGAAACTTCACAAAGACTCTCATCCACCCTGCTCATGGACTGTTTGTCCCACTGTCATCCGAGAGGAGGCTATGTAGCATCCACACCAGCATCACTAGACGCACAATCAGTTACTTTCCCCAAGCAGTAAGGCTGATCGACATCTCCACTCACTAACTCCACCACTGTTTTATTATTTGCTGTCAGTCATCTTATGTACAGCCAAGGCATCACTTTATTTACATACAATCAATCTATGTATATAAGATCTCTTATGCATTTATATTTCTTGTGTCTTTTTATTATTATTTTGTTCTTTATCTTTTATGCTTTTTTATAGACAATAGACAATGTGTGCAGAAGTAGACCATTCGGCCCTTCGAGCCTGCACCGCCATTCTGAGATCACGGCTGATCATCTACTATCAATACCCGGTTCCTGCCTTGTCCCCATATCCCTTGATTCCCCTATCCATAAGATACCTATCTAGCTCCTTCTTGAAAGCATCCAGAGAATTGGCCTCCACTGCCTTCTGAGGCAGTGCATTCCACACCCCCACAACTCTCTGGGAGAAGAAGTTTTTCCTTAACTCTGTCCTAATTGACCTACCCCTTATTCTTAAACCATGCCCTCTGGTACTGGACTCTCCCAGCATCTGGAACATATTTCCTGCCTCTATCTTGTCCAATCCCTTAATAATCTTATATGTTGCAATCAGATCCCCTCTCAATCTCCTTAATTCCAGCGTGTACAAGCCCAGTCTCTCTAACCTCTCTGCGTAAGACAGTCCGGACATCCCAGGAATTAACCTTGTGAATCTAAGCTGCACTTCCTCCACAGCCAGGATGTCCTTCCTTAACCCTGGAGACCAAAACTGTACACAATACTCCAGGTGTGGTCTCACCAGGGCCCTGTACAAATGCAAAAGGATTTCCTTGCTCTTGTACTCAATTCCCTTTGTAATAAAGGCCAACATTCCATTAGCCTTCTTCACTGCCTGCTGCACTTGCTCATTCACCTTCAGTGACTGATGAACAAGGACTCCTAGATCTCTTTGTATTTCTCCCTTACCTAACTCTACACCGTTCAGATAATAATCTGCCTTCCTCTTCTTGCTCCCAAAGTGGATAACCTCACACTTATTCACATTAAACGTCATCTGCCAAGTATCTGCCCACTCACCCAACCTATCCAAGTCACCCTGAATTCTCCTAACATCCTCATCACATGTCACACTGCCACCCAGCTTAGTATCATCAGCAAACTTGCTGATGTTATTCTCAATGCCTTCATCTAAATTGTTGATGTAAATCGTAAACAGCTGTGGTCCCAATACCGAGCCCTGTGGCACCCCACTAGTCACCACCTGCCATTCCGAGAAACACCCATTCACCGCTACCCTTTGCTTTCTATCTGCCAACCAGTTTTCTATCCATGTCAATATCTTCCCCCCAATGCCATGAGCTCTGATTTTACCCACCAATCTCTTATGTGGGACCTTATCAAATGCCTTCCGAAAATCGAGGTACACTACATCCACTGGATCTCCCTTGTCTAACTTCCTGGTTACATCCTCGAAAAACTCCAATAGATTAGTCAAGCATGATTTGCCCTTGGTAAATCCATGCTGGCTTGGCCCAATCCTATCACTGCTATCTAGATATGCCACTATTAAATCTTTAATAATGGACTCTAGCATCTTCCCCACTACTGATGTTAGGCTGACAGGACGATAGTTCTCTGTTTTCTCCCTCCCTCCTTTCTTAAAAAAATGGGAAAACATTAGCCATTCTCCAATCCTCAGGAACTGATCCTGAATCTAAGGGACATTGGAAAATGATTACCAATGCATCCGCAATTTCCAGAGCCACCTCCTTTAGTACCCTAGGATGCAGACCATCTGGACCTGGGGATTTGTTAGCCTTCAGTCCCATCAGTCTACTCATCATCGTTTCCTTCCTAATGTTAATTTGTTTCATTTCCTCTGTTACCCTATGTCCTTGGCCCATCCATACATCTGGGAGATTGCTTGTGTCTTCCCTAGTGAAGACAGATCTAAAGTACTTATTAAATTCTTCTGCCATTTCTCTGTTTCCCATAACAATTTCACCCAATTCATTCTTCAAGGGCCCAACATTGTTCTTAACTATCTTCTTTCTCTTCACATACCTAAAAAAGCTTTTGCTATCCTCCTTTATATTCCTGGCTAGCTTACGTTTGTACCTCATTTTTTCTCCCCATATTGCCTTTTAAGTTAAGTTCTGTTGTTCCTTAAAAATTTCCCAGTCATCTGTCTTCCCACTCACCTTAGCTCTGTCATAATTCTTTTTTTTTAATGCTATGCAATCTCTGACTTCCTTTGTCAACCACTGTGGCCCCTTTCCCCCTTTTGAATCCTTCCTTCTCCGGGGGATGAACTGATTTTTCACCTTGTGCATTATTCCCAAGAATACCTGCCATTGCTGTTCCACTGTCTTTTCTGCTAGGATATCCATCCATTTAACTTTGGCCAGCTCCTCCCTCATGGCTCCATAGTCTCCTTTGTTCAACTGCAACACTGACACCTCCGATCTGCCCTTATCCTTCTCAAATTGCAGATAAAAACTTATCATATTATGGTTACTACTTCCTAATGGCTCCTTTACTTCAAGATCGCTTATCAAGTCCTGTTCATTACACAAGACTAACTCCAGAATAGCCTTGTCCCTGGTCGGCTCTCGTTCAAGCTGTTCCAAGAATGCATCCCGTAGGCACTCTACAAACTATCCTGGGGTCCAGCACCAACCTGATTCTCCCAGTTCACCAGCATGCTGAAATCCCCCATAACTACTGTGAAATTACCTTTGCCACGTGCCAATGTTAACTCCCTATTCAATTTGCACCCAATATCCATGCTACTGTTTGGGGGCCTGTAGACAACACCCATTAGGGTCTTTTTGCCCTTACTGTTCCTCAGTTCTATCCACACAGACTCTACTTCTCCTGATCCTATGTCCCCCCTTGCAAAGGACTGAATCTCATTCCTCACCAACAGGGCCACCCCACCCCCTCTGCCCACATTCCTGTCCCTACGATAGCACGTATACCCTTGTACGTTCATTTCCCAGGTCTGATCTCCCTGCAGCCATGTCTCCATTATCCCAACAACATCATAGTTACCCATTCGCACCTGAGCTTCAAGCTCATCCGCCTTATTTCTGACACTTCGTGCATTCAGATTTTTGTGCCGCATCAGATCTGGAGTAACAATTACTGCATTCTTCTTTAGTTTTGTGTACTGGAAATAGTAATGCATGGATCTGTTGTCTATGTGTTCCCTCTCTCTTGTGAATACACCCCTTAAAGCCGTCACCCATGTGTCTGCTTTTATTTAATAGATATGTAGTTGTCTGCAAACTCAACAAATTGACGACGAGTATGAACCTGAATGTCAGGAAATATCACAAACTGCACTGACCGTTATAGGACAGAGCAGCGAGAGTTATACAGCATGGGAACGCTGAAGGATCTGTGAGTAACAGTGAAAGATGCACTGAATTTAAAGTAAAAATAACGTGGCGATGGCTTCAGTTGGGAAAGTTGACGAATTTCATAGTGCTAATGAAGGCTGGGAGTCATACATCGAAAAGGTTGAACTGTATTGTAATGTAAACACTGTGAAGGGCAAAAGAAATCCGCTACACTTCTTGGCTTAATGGGTGCAAGGACGTACAGTCTCTTATACAGCTTTGTAGCCCCTGAAATGCCAGCTAGCTTTTCAATGAAATTGCTAAAATTTTACAAATTCACTTGAGCCCTAAAATACTGGAAATACCTGAGAGATTTAGATTTTACAAAAGGAACCAGTCAAATGATGAAAGACTTTCTGAATACATTGCAGAGCTACACAGACTTTCCCAGTACTGTCACTTTAGAGATGGACCTCCTGCTGCATTACAGATGGACATGCTTGTATCAGAATCAGAATCAGGTTCATTATCACCAGCATGTGATGTGAAATTTGTTAACTGAGCAGCAGCAGTTCCAAGCAATACATAATATAGAAAAAAAAGCACAAATAATAATAAATAAATACATAAATCAATTACAGTACTGTCTACATATACGTTTATTGAATAGATTAAAAATCGTACAAAAACCAGAAATACCGTATAGTAAAAAAACTGAGATAGTGTCCAAGAGTTCAATGTCCATTTAGAAATTGAATGGCAGAGGGGAAGAAGCTGTTCCTGAATCGTTGAGTGTGTGCCTTTAAGCTTCTGTGCCTCCTGCCTGATGGTAACAGTGAGAAAAGGTCATGCCCTGGGTGCTGGAGGTCCTTAATAATGGAAGGTGCCTTTCTGAGACATCGCTCCCTAAAGGTGTCATGGGTGTTTTGTAGGCTAGTACGCAAGATGGAGCCGACTAAATTTGCAACCCTCTGCAGCTTCTTTCGGTCCTGTGCAGTAGCCCCCGTACCCACCAGACAGTGATGCAGCCTGTCAGAATGCTCTCCATGGTACATCTATAGAAGTTTTTGAGTGTATTTGTTGACATACAAAATCTCTTTAAACTCCTAATGAAGTATAGCTGCTGTCTTGCCTTCTTTAAAACTGCATTGCTATGTTGGGACCAGGTTGGATCCTCAGAGATCTTGACACCCAGGAACTTGAAACTGCTCACTCTCTCCACTTCTGATCCCTTTATGAGGATTGGTATGTTTTCCTTTGTCTTACCCTTCCAGAAGTCCACAATCAGCTCTTTCGTCTTACTAACATTGAGTGCGAGGTTGTTGCTGCGACACCACTCCACTAGTTGGTATATCTCACTCCTGTACACCCTCTCGTTACCACCTGAGATTCTACCAACAATAGTTGTATCATCAGCAAATTTATAGATGGTATTTGAGCTATGCCTAGCCACACAGTCATGTGTATATGGAGAGTAGAGCAGTGGGCTAAGCACACACTACTGAGGTGCGCTGGTGTTGATTGTCAGCGAGGAGGATATGTTATCACCAATCCACACAGATTGTGGTCTTCTGGTTAGGAACTCAAGAATCCAATTGCAGAGAGAGGTACAGAGACCCAGGTCCTGCAACTTCTCAGTCAGGATGATGGGAATGATGGTATAAAATGCTGAGCTATAGTCGATGAACAGCATCCTGACATAAGTGTTTGTGTTGTCCAGGTGGTCTAAAGCTGTGTGGAAAGCCATTGAGATTGCATCTGTGGCAATAGGCAAATTGCAACGGGTCCAGGTCCTTGCTGAGACAGGAGTTCATTCTAGTTATGACTAAGCTCTCAAAACATTTCATTACTGTTGATGTGAGTGCTACCGGGTGATAGTCATTAAGTCAGCTCACATTATTCTTCTTAGGCACTGGTATAATTGTTGCCTTTTTGAAGCAAGTGGAAACTTCCACCCATAGCAGTGAGAGGTTGAAAATGTCCTTGTATACTTCCGGCAGTTGGTTGGCACAGGTTTTCAGAGCCTTACCAGGTACTCCATTGGGACCTTCTGCCTTGTGAGGGTTCACTCTCTTTAAAGACAGCCTAACATTGGCCTCTGAGACAGAGATCACAGGGTCATCAGGTGCAGCAGGAATCTTCACAGCTGTAGTTATATTCTCCCTTACAAAGTGGGCATAGAAGGCGTTGAGTTCATCTGGTAGTAAAACTTCACACATTCATGCTATTGGGTTTCGCCTTGTAGGAAGTAATGTCTTGCAAACCCTGCCAGAGTTGTCGTGCATCCTATGTTGCCTCCAACCTTGTTCAAAATAGTCTCCTCGTCCTTGAAATAGCCCTCCGCAGATCATACCTGGTTTTCTGGCACAGGACTGGGTCGCCAGACTTGAATGCCAAAGATGTAGCCTTTAGCAGACAATGTAACTCCTGGTTCATCCACAGCTTCTGGCTTGGGAATGTACAGTAAGTCTTTGTAGGCACACACTCATCCACACAGGTTTTAATGAAGTCAGTAACAACTGCAGCATACTCATTCAGATTTGAAGATGAATCCCTGAATACAGTCCAGTTTATGGATTCAAAGCAGTCCTGTAAGCACTCCTGTGCTTCCCTTGTCCATACCTTCTTGTCTTCACTACTGGTGCTGCAGTCTTCAGTCTCTGCCTGTACTCAGGGAGTAGAAGCACAGCCAGGTGATCAGACTTCCTGAAGTGAGGGCGTGGAATAACACTATAGGCATTCTTGATGGTGCTGTTGCAATGGTCCAATGTATTGTTTCCTCTTGTACTGCAAGTGATCTGTTGATGGTAATTCCTTAGCGATATTTTCAGACTGGCCTGGTTAAAATCTCCCAAGACGATGTGGCATGCCTAGTCAAAGCACTCAAAAGGGGCAATTGTCCAAAAGAGACCTATTGCAGTATTGTTAGAGACTGCAACAAATAATGCAACAGAACTACAAAAAAAGTTAGAATTTGAAATACACAAACTGTCCCTGAATGGTGCTAAATGCCAAAGAAAGTATCAATGTGGCAACTCCTCCCATGATGCAAATGACTATTGTTTCAAAGAAAAAGTCTGCAGGAAGAGTCACAAACAAGGTCACATCAAGAGAATGTGTATTTGTATGCAAAAAGCACAACCGACTGAAAAGCCTCAAACACAAAACTAAGCAAATGCATAAAGTTACCGAATGTAAATCGGAATCTGACAACACAGAGTCCGACAAAGGTGAACTTTCCTACCTAGAGCTGCATAATATAACTGAAGCAGATCACAAAATCATCTGGATCACTATAGATGTGTCAGGTGTAAAACTGAAAATGGAGCTGGATCCAGGGTTAGCTTTGCCCATAATTCCAGAGGCTGACTACAATGGAATGTTTTCTAAGATATCATTAGAGAACATAGTGATGCTAAAGACTTACACAGGGAAAAAAGTGTTCCCCAAAGGCAAACTGAAAGTAAAGGTGATGTATGGAGGCCAAACACTGCAGCTAGAGCTTTACGTATTGAAAAGTGGATGGTTGAGAAAAATCCATCTAGAGTGGCACTCAGTCAAAGCTCTCAGTGTGGCATCAACAGGCAATGGCAGCAATGTCACAGCAATGTCAATGCTAATGAGAAGGTGTTTGAGAAGGAACTAGATAAGCAGATTGAAAACTTGGCCAAAAGCTGTTCAGGATGCCAAGAAGTCCAAGATGCACCCTCAAATGCTCTTGTACAACCATGACAAAGAGTACATATTGACTTTGCTGGGCCGTTCATGGACTCCATGTTCCTGATTGCTGTGGATGCTCATTTGAAGTTGCTGGAGGTTACTCCAATGAAGTCAACCACTTCAGCAAGGATTGTTTCCACCTTGGGACTATCTTCACCAAACATAGCTTACCAGAACAAATCGTGAGTGACAATGGCCCACAATACACATCAGAGGAATTCAGATTGTTCAGGAAGAAAAATGACATCAGATATTTCAAGTCAACTCCTCATCACCCAGGAACAATTGGGTTAGCTGAAAGGTTTATCCAGCCTTCTAGAAATCCATTAAAGTGATGGACAAGGAGACATTTTTCTACAGCACCAGGTGGGCAACATCCTTTTGTGTATCAGAATTCTGTTCATGTGACAACAAATCAAACACCTGCAATGCTGTTAATGAGCAGAAATCTGAGATCTTGCATAGACCTCCTGAAACCAGACCTCCGGAGGGAAGTACAGAATAAACAGTTCAGCCAGTTGCCAAGTGAAGCAGTAAGGAGCTTTGAGATTGGACAGGTGGTCCTAGCATGTGGTTATTGAGAAGACAAATGAACACCCGGTAGCATAGCTACAAGAACTGAACCGCAGATGTACACAGTGCATGTTAGAGATCACACACTGAGACGTCATGTGGACCAGATACTGAATGCTCAAATGATGAATACACCTGAATCAACTGCATCCAACAAGACGGACACATTACAGCCACTGGACTTACCTCTCAGTGATGATGTCACTGACAGCAACGTGACACTGGAGACCGAAAACATTGTCTAAGGCAAGACACCTACCAAACCTGATGACACTTCCACAGGTCTAGACAGACACGGGATGCGGAAATTATCATTAACAAGACACCTGCCAAACTGATTCCACTCCACAGGTCCAGAGGCACTATCCTGAAAAAAGAAGAGCACCACCCAAAATACTGAATCTTTAGAACTATGATGGTAGCTATGGTCTGTTATTGTGAAAGCATGTTTATTTGGAATATGAGTTATGAAAGGGAAATTGAATGTTCTGTACATATACAGCTTTATAGTGCATTAATCTAAAAGGGGAAGAAGTCTAATGTGTGCATCAATTTCTTTTAGACCAATGATGCCCCCCCTTAGCACTACCTATTGATCTGTTGTCTATACATGTGCATTGCTCTCTCTCTCTCTTTCTCGTTGCAATATAAATGCACCAGTTAAAGCCATCTCCCATGTGTGTGCTTTAATTTAATTGATATGTAGTTGTGCACAGACACAACAGAAATGATATTAAACAAACCTGACTCTTGAATTTTTCACTGCACCTTAAGACCTGTTTAACTTCTCCAGTTCTAATGAAATGTCATTGACCTGAAATGTTAACATTTTTTTCTATATATCTGACCTAATGATTGGTTCCAATTTTTCCTGTCTTTATTTTTGATTTCCAGCATGAGCAGAGTTTTGCTTCTGAATTCATTTTTCCCCCCACTTCCCTTTCCCCATATAGTGTATGTTAATACATTCAGACATTTCCTACACAACATTGACGGCTGACACTGGAATTACTGGATACCGCTTGAAAATTTCATGCATTACTGTCTGACAGATTCAACACAAAATTTTCTGTCTAGTGACCAGCTACCCAACTTATATATCCAAATCTTTATAGAGGGTTACTTCTGAATTTCTTTTTTGATAATTCTTGATCATACCTGCTGATGATATTAAAAATGTCCCCATTCCACCACTGGTTCCTTTACCAAATACAACTAAATTAAATGAGAGGCAATTTCATCTGCCTGATGAGGTAGCTAATTGGGTGCAAAATGAATGGTGTGGTTGCTGCTCATGACAGCCTGTTGTATTTCAAACTGGTGTCTGAATGGAAGGAATTTCCCAATTAGGTTTGGGAAATTTTGCATTTAATGAGTAAAAGGACATAAAAAAGATGTCCTCAGGGATCCTCTTAATTTCAAATTGATATACCTGAATTTTAAAACTCCTTCTGGAAATTTACAGAATACTGCTCCTTGCATTTATTCTCATTAATTTACACCACTGCTTTCTTTGATCTAATTCTTCTGGCCAGCTGTCTGAAGAATTACAGTCCTAATTGCACTTCAGAAGTCTTCACTGTCACCAGAATGGGAAAATTTATACAGTCTTTGTAAGTTGGAAGCTGTGTCTAGGAACTAAAAAAGAAGCTATATTTTTCTTTCCGACAGGTCTGTATGGTTAATATTTCCTTCCTAGGAGCTAAAGAAGAAGCTTTGTCTTTCTCTCCAGCATATCTATATTGTTAACATTTCCTTCCAAAAAATGAGCATACACTCCCCATCAGAAACTTTGCTTTCCTAAAAATCTTTCTGCCGGACTGTGGAATACTGATTTTCTTCAGGAGGCACCTAAGGTTATTTAGTAAAGTGTTTCTGAAAAGCTTATTATTTTAATATATCTATTCTGTTAATTTTCAAGCAGGTGAATGAGGAATTGGAGAGATTTGGAAGCTTTTATTCCACTGAAGATTTAGGAGTAGAAGACAATGTTGCATTAATAAGCAATGGCAGTTCCTATTGGATGGAGATGGGTCAGAGAGTTAATGAAGTCATATCTCTGCCCTGAACCTGAGGGAGAGAAAAGAAGGTTATGGTTATTCTCGGCACCACTGACAAGTTAAATGTCCTGAATGTTTCTTTTTTGTCTTATGCCAGCTTAGTGTGCCTCATTGGTACTTTCGCTGCTAGATCTGATGGAGGATTGCACAGCTCTGGAGCAACTATTCATTCATGAAGTGTATGTCTTATAATAATGATTCCTTGTATAAATGTTAACAAGAAATAAATATGAAGCACAGTTACAATATACGCTACTAACATCTTGCACATTCACAGCTTCACAAAAAATATGAGAAAGAAGCAATTAAATAGATTTGGATGTGTTAGACCCCCTTCATGACTAACCTCCAATCATCTCTTGAGACTAATTATTTTTCAGCTCAATAGTTATATTTCTATAAATTCTTTCTGATATTTATTCAATTTGGGTTTCGATTTTATCCCTTCAATATCACCTAATAAAAATAATATTGTATTATGTGGAAGTTGTGTTCCAATAATTTGTTCCAATAAAACTCTTAAATTTGTCCAAAAAGGTTGAATTTTAGAACAAGACCAAGTAGAATGTAAAAAAGTACCAATTTCTTGGTTACATCGGAAACACAGATCAGATAAATTTTGATTTAATTTATTTATTTTTTGTGGTGTAATATATAATTGATGTAAAAAAATTATATTGCACTAATCTTAACCGGACGTTTATTGTATTTGTCATACTATCAAGACATAGTCTTGACCAATTTGTTTCTTCAATTGCACTGGCAGTGGCCAAAAAGGCTATTGCAGTTACTTGGAAATCAGATGCATACTTAAGTATAGATCGTTGGAAGAATGAAATTTCCAGCTGTATTCCACTTGAAAAAGTTACTTACAATTTAAAAGATAAATATGAAACATTTTTGAAAATTTGGCGCCCTTATTTACAAAAGACAGGATTAAATATATAGGTGCTCTGAAGATAAAATAATTGGTTACTTGGGGAAAGAAATAAATATATATACTAAAGTTATTACGAACTCCGTGGAGCATGTGGGGATCTTCCGACATCCAGGCACTCTTTCTTTCTTTTTTTCTTTTTCTATAGGGATGTTAGGGGGGAGGGGCTAAGGGGAGGGGGAAGGGTATTCTTTTTTTTTTCTTTCTGTAATTATCTGAAAACTCAATAAGAAAATTTTTTTTAAAAAATAGTTATATTTCTGTGCCAGCAAAAACCTCTTTTCCATTTTTCCTACTTTACTTTCAGTCATCTGATGTTTAAACTCTTCACAATTCCTATCACTAATAGGTTCATGCATCAGAAATCTTAAAATGTTTTTGACATTTGGAGGTTCTTGATAATTGATGTATTTAACAGAAATGTCTGTTCAACACTATTAACTGACTGAAGGAAATAAGCTACCTGAGTCCTGATTCTTGCCCCTTTGCCAACACTCTATTTTCTGGAGTTTAGAAGAATGAGTGGTGACCTCCATGAAAAATACACAAGTCTTAAAGGGCTTGATACGATAGATTCTGGGAGGATTTATTTTCTGGCTAAGGAGTCTGCAGTTACGGATCACAACTCCAAAATGACAGGTGAGCGATTTAGAAAAGAAGTGAGAATTTTTTTTGCTCAAGGACCTTTGAAGTTCTCGACCCTGGATGGTTCAAGAGATTCGGTATAGATTGCATTCACTTCGGGGACTGACAGATTTTAGGATATTAAAGGAATCAAGTGATATGGGGAGAAACCAGGAAAATGATGATGAGGTGATAGATCAACCATAATCTTGTTGAATGATGAAGCAATCTTGATGGACTGAATGGCCTGCTCCTTATTCCTATTTCTGATGGTCTTATGTTAACATCCATTTGATTCTGCAGAGGCAGCAGTTGGATTTTTGCTTCAAGTCAGTTTCTGTTACAGGATTATAGCAGAATTTGCATTGACACTAATTTTTTCTGCTATAGCAAGAAAGAATCAAAGATCAAAATTATCATCCAGCATATCATTAGGGATAAGTAATTGAGAGGTCTTTGCATTCAAAGTGAATATTCAAAAGAAGGAACAGTAAATGTCATCCTCCCTCAAATATTTAACACTGCTGTTAAATGCAATGGACAGCATGTAATAATTAGCAGTGTTTGGAAATGAAACTTTTACATTGATTCCATTACCACTTTGAATATTTCCTGGCACTCAATGTTCTCAGTGATTTATTAAGCAAGGCTCTGACTAGGGGAATCACTGCATTCCTCAGAACCATAGCTAATACAACCCGGCTGGTTTATTTAAATTAGTAAAGATGGGCAAAAAACTCGTTGACATAATGTAGTGGCACACGGGAGCTCAATGTATTGCAGCTTGCTTTCTTTGCCTTGATTTTTCACATGATAAAAACCTGCACTCAGCAGAGCCAACTGCTGGAGGCAGACACCATATGTGTGACATTAGACATCACCGAGGGGAACATCGAGGAAAAAGATACATGCATTCATGGCTGTCAACTTGCTATTGGTTGATGTAAAGCAGTGTGGTGTTCATAAAAATGTTTTCCATGGTTTTTGTGAAGACAAGGCCTTCGTTATGATTGAATGTTTTTCAGGCCTTGCTCTTAGCCTATATTAGCACAAAATGGCTATAATCACATTCTACATACTGCTCCTCTGATTCTTCTGATGTTCATTGGCTGCATGTGCAGACCCAAATATTATAATGTCTGCCAATTAGAGCAGATTGTAAAAATTACCATTTGTAACTGAAGTGATTTTGTAATGTTTTTGGATGACACAGTACAGAGGGATGCCATTCTGCCCATCATTCTTGTTACAAATTCCTTGATCGTACGATATGCCCGCAAAATATTTTCTCTTCAATTATTTGTCCGATTCTTTTTTTTTTTGCAGTTACTATTGAATCTGCTGTTAACATCTGTTCAGGCAATCTGCTGCAGATCATAGCAACTCACTTTGTAACAGAAGTATTCTTCTTTTCCTGATCTTTACTCCACAACAAAAAGTTTCATCTTGCTTACTCTGACAACGCTATTAGTTAAATTTCTGTGCGAAAATGGGCACAGCCCGATTCATCTTACCACGCTAGTGAATCTCATCTGCGCATTCTTCATGGCATTGATATCCCTTCCGATGTGTGATACCTAGAACTGGCCAAAGTACTCGAACCAGAGCTTAGTCATTGATTTGTAAAAGTTTGTGCTTGACATCATCACCTTTGTACTTTATGTGGCTAGATCTCAGCACATTCTCAGGTTGTATTTCTATCAAGATTTGAGCTCATTAAGCAATTAATAGTTGCTCAGATTATTGCAGCAGTTAAAGTAATGACCACCATCCAAATAGGCAAAATATTTATTCATCTGTCCTAAAATATGTAATTTCTTGGGTATTATGATGTTTGTTCAGTGGATATTTCATAACAGAGGTGATGCAAACAGTGAAAGTATAATCACATATGTCTATAAAGAAGTGCTTTTTCAAGAATTGTTGAGACTGATATCTGAGAGTTGGCTCACTATTTCTTCAGTCATATGACAAATGATATCTGCTGAGAAGCAATTATTCTATCCAGGCAAAAAAAACCCAAATATTACAAACGTTGCTTGTGTTGGCAAATAATCAATAATATATCAGGATTTTTAGTGTTATTGCACCATAAAAATAGCCTATCAAATAAAAAAAACAATTTTTTTCATGATGTGTGGAAGTATTTGACCAAGACTACAATGTTAATTAATTCAAGTAACATCAATGTGGCTGTATGTAGGTTCTATTGAATCTAAAACATACAAATGACTAATGTTAACTTCATAAATGTTACCCTAAGTCCTGATAACTTTTTAAAATCACTTATTTTAAAACTCTGCTTCAAATAAAGTTGGTTCCCTATGAGGAAACTATTGACTTCAAGTATTAATGTGAAGTTACGGCACCTAAGAGCCTGTATGTGATTAAGTCAGTCAGTTGTCCTTTAAGTATCATGTTCATGATCATATTGGTCTAAAGAATGGGGAACTAAAATGGATTCTGTCAGGTTTATTGTCACCATTGGCCTGTAGATTGTAGGACTAAGCAGCAAGTTAATAATGGTAATCAAACATTTCATTATTAGTCTTTTTTTTACTTATCAATAATGATTGGCTATCTAATGGTTAGTTCAATATATCTTTGTAAACATGATTTCATGTTAAGATATCCTTCTACATGAGTTTTAACACTTTTGTTTTAACAATATATACCTATAGCCTATATTCGTCTCTTCTGATTTTCTCCTCTATTTTCTAATTTCCTGAAGGCAGTGATTCTACTGGGACTCTATGTCACAGATGTCAGTGAGTCTCTTGTGTTTTATTAACCAGCCATTCTCTACGAGTGAACATCTGCAGGCTATTTGATTGCTTTCTTAGCATTTTGGCTTGTGGTAGACTGTCATAATTAGTCAATGAAAAGCTACAGAGAGCTTCTTTTAACCTGCATTGTATATTGCAATCTTCCCTGGCTAACTGCAGTCCCATCAAGCATCCAAATACACTGAGTTATATGAAGAAGGTGATCTCTGGTTGATCCTTTTTGCTCCCTAGTTGGTGACAGAGACAAACAGAAACAGCTCCAACATTTCCCTGATTATGCAGATTAATCAACGCTGTCCAGAGAATGAATCTTAACTTTGCTGCAGCACTGGAATAGGCATTACTCGTCGAGCCTTTGAATACAACCAACTTTTAATTTACCTCCATACTGTTGTTCTATGATCAATGAAAAATTTACTTTAGTAATTAATCTAAATTGGAACACAAGTTGAAGCCCCGGAGATTCGTAAGTCTTGCAGGGCACAATACTTGTCGACTGTGATTCTCTCTATCTATATTGCTTCATTGGCTAAATACACCAACCTCTCCTATGAAGATATAATTACAAATGCTGTTTCCTTGGTGACTTGAATTTCTGTAAAGCCACTAAAAGTATGGAATAATAAGAAGTAAGTCATTTGCATTTTATGATAGCTCAGTATTGTTATGGAAGATGATAATTACTATGGAAATTCGTCATAAGGTGTCTAATTTAATAGCTCCCTCCGCTGAAGGTTGTAAGTATAACAAATAGTTTTTTATAAATAGGGTAATATCAATTGGAAAATTTGAGATCAGCTATTTACATATGTTAAGATCCATTAGCAATGACTAACAATTTTTTACAAGTTCCTTCTGTGAGGTGATAGATAGTTTTATATTTCAAACACGTATAAGAAGTATTTTAATGAGATTAGTTAATGAAAATAATCAAAAGTTATGAAACAGATCATGGGTAAAATACATTCAAAGCTGTAAGTTTTATGTTGTCTCGATGTGAGTTCAACAACTTAGAGTAGTTATAAGCAATGCTTTTTTAATTGCACCAACAATTACTTGCCTAATTTTTCTTGTCATAACCATATTATTACTACGCCAAATTATGGTAAGGCATTTTGATAGAAGTGTTACAAAATTGAACTGGGTAATAAAATTTGCTTTTATACAAGTTCATTCAAGTTTTCATGTCTAAAGCAGAATTGTTGATGCTCATTGAATGTATCAGATTATCATTTGCATTTGCAGGTGACATGAAGGTTGGTAGTCTTGTGGATAGTGTAGAAGGTTGTTGTGGGTTACAACACAATATTAGTCGGATGCAGAGTGGGGCTGAGAAGTGCCAGATGGATTTAACCCAGAAAATTGTGGAGTGATTCAGCCTGGAATGTCAGATTTGAAGGAAGAATACAGAGTTAATTTCAGGATTCTTAACAGTGTAGAGGAACAGAGGGATCTTGGAATCCACATTTATAGATTCCTCAAAATTGACAGGCAAGTTGATAGGGTTGTTATGAAAGCGTAAGGCCTGTTGCCCTTCATTGGTCAAGGGATTGTGTTCAAGAGCTGCGAGGGGATGTTGCAGCTGTATAAAACCCAAGTTGGACTTCACTTGGAATATTGTATCACAAACATGAAAAAAAGCTATAAATGCCAGCAACAGACACAAAATGCTGGAGAAATTTCCTTTCCAATCCTGATGAAGGGTCTCAACCTGAAATGTTTATTGTTTTCCATAGGTGTTGTCTGGCCTGCTGAGTTCCTCCAACATTTTGTGTGTGCTGCTTAGAATATTGTGTTCTAGTCACCTCTTTATAGGAAGGATGCGGAAGCTTTATAGAGGGTACAGAGGAGATTTACCAGGATGCTGCCTGGATTAAAAACCTTTCTTATGAGGATAGGTTCAGTGATTTGGAGCTTTCTTCTTTGGAGCAAAGAAGTTTGAGAGGTGACCAGATAGAGCTGTGCAAGATGATAAGAGGCATAGATTTAGCGGATAGCCAGAGATTTATTTCCAGGGTAGATATGGCTAATATGAGGGGCCATAATTTTAACATGATTGGAGGGAAGTATAGGGGGGATGTCAGAGGTAAGTTTTTACACAGAGAGTAGTGGGTGCATGGAATGTGCTGCTAATGGTGGTGGTTGAGGCAGATACATTAGGGACATGTAAGTGACTCATATATATAGGCCCTTGAATGAAAGAAAAATGGAGGGCTATGTGAGGGAAAAGGTGTAGATTTATCATAAAGTAGGCTGAACATCATAGGCAAAAAGGCTTGTCCTATACTGTAATGTCCTATGTTCTACATTCTATGCTTAATGCATTTAAAATGCTGGGGTAAAAGAGAAAGCAATTCTCCCATTCAACTCCCAAGAATTGTATAGATTGACAAAATGGTGAAAACAACAAAATCATTATTAGCAAAGTAATTGTTTTCACTGCCATACAAAGCAAAAACCAATATTTCTTTTGCTTTTGTCCTTATTTATTTGCCCTCCTAAGGAACTTGCCTTTGGCAAGACGGCAGGTATTTGAAGAACCAAGACTCAAAAACACATGGAGCCAGAGGTTTTATGAGGGCCAGCCATATTATCTTTTAATCTACACTTTTACTAAGCAGCATAATAAATCCAGTAACATTTACTTGGACTGTAATCATTCAACCACAAAAACTTAACGTGTTTAATGAAAGTACAGATGTAGTTTGACAGCTCAATTCAATAATAACAGTTTGGTGATATACAAATTAGCAGTATAATGCCAGGTCGAGCTGACATCATCATGTTACCATCTGTTTGCAAGACAGCAACATTTTCTGGCAGAGATTAAGCTTCTGTCTTGAACTCCAGAGAGAATTTTGCATAACATGCTTCTGTCACTAGAGCAGCACAATGGACATATTTTTGTATTGATAAAATTGAAAGATCCAGTCTGACAACATTTCCACCAACACTCAAACTGCAACTGAATCAATATGTTCCACAGTAAACGCTGGTCAAATAAGCCTCTGAATAGTGGAGTAACACACATACACACGATGCTGTTGAAACTTGATTGGTTTCTGATTGGACATGGCATGAAAGGTTACAGAGTGAAGGCTGGTAATGGGGGTTGGGGAGCAGAGAAAAAATATGATCAGCCATGATTGAATAGCGGAGCAGACTCAGTGAGCCAGATGCCCTAATTCTGCTCCTATGTCTTATGGTCTTATGGTCTAACTCAGCAAGCCAAGCAGCAACTATGGAAAAAGAGTACAGTTAACAATGCGGGCCGAGGCCCATCATCAGGACTGGAGAAAAATATCTTCTTTTCTCCAGTCTTGATGAAGGGTCTCGATCCAAAACATCAGCTGTACTCTTTTCCATAGATGCTTGCTGAGTTACTTCAGCATTTTTTTGCGCGTTGCCTGGATTTCCACCATCTGCAGATTTTCTCTTGAAATAGTGGAGTGCTGGGCTTTTGTGATAACACTGACATGTCAAAACAACTGCCCATTTTCTACTGACTGGTGAATAAGTTTACATAAAAATGCAACCCTCTCTCTGGCATGTATAAGAAAGATTAGAATTAGGTTTGTATGGTGGAAGGTAGCAGACATCTTATAGATTGTTTTAGAATATAATATAGAAAACCTGATAAAAGACATTGTTTATCCACTACATAACTTATTTTAAGTCAAATAATTTATTTAAAATTATGATGATTTATGGAAAAAAATTGGATGCATAATGACTTAATAGAAAGCAATACAGTAAAGAACAATAGTGCTAGATATAATAGGGAACAACAATACCACACAATGCAAGCTACGGTATATATGATGTTTATTCTATGTCCTACAGTCAAAGATAAAATAAACTGTTGATATCATCTTATATATTGAATATATTATGGGATGCATTTTCTCCCATGATCCCATATAAAGTGGCATATTTATAATGACAAATAGAGGGAAATTCAAGTGGCAAATCTGTCTTGCATACACTTGCTTCTTTACTATGCTCAATAAAAGTAGTGTTGGTACACCTATCAAAGGAAAATGGGAAAAAAGGAGGATCCACAGGTGATGCACCATCAATAACTCTCTCTGAGACATGGTCGAGATATCGGCTTTTATTGACTGGAAGAAAGAACAAGCAGTAGTTGACCACCATACTACATCCTGGAGAATGAGGGCCGGGCTCAGGCCTCAATCGCCTTTATACCGGGGTCTGTGGGAGGAGCCACAGGAGCAGTCAGCAGGGGGGCGTGACCAGACAGGTATATGTAGTTCACCACATTCACCCCCCCTTTGTTTTAAAAGAGAGTCCCCATGGGGCAAAGTTTCTTACAAGTATATTTACAGGTTAAGTCTATCAGGTGTTCGAATCTGTCGCTGCGATCTACGTAGCACCGGCTGTGATTGCACAGGTGCCGGTGGTGATTGCACTGGAGACGGTGGTCGTGCTGGTTTCGGCCTAACTGGAGGTGTCAGCCCACTAGGCGTCAGTGATCCCTGATGCCTGGTATATGCGCGTATGAGACGCCCAGTATAGGAGTGTCGTGAGGAGTCTGTGTAGGGCTCGGTGTGCGCGGTGTTACCTCGGGTACAGGGTTCATAGTTACCGTGGAGTGTTCGGGATAGTGGTCTGCTGCTCCTGCGGGCGCCAGGTCGCGGACGGAGACCGTGTCCTCCCGCCCATCAGGTAAGACCACGTAAGCATACTGGGGGTTCGCATGTAGAAGGTGAACCCTCTCGACCAGCGGGGAGTATTTATTGCTCCGCGCATGTTTCCAGAGCAGCACTGGCCCTGAGGACGTCAGCCAAGCCGGTAGGGTGGTCCCAGTGGCAGACTTCCTGGGAAAAGAGAATAGGCACTCGTGAGGGGTGGCATTGGTGGACGTACATAACAGGGAGCAGATAGAGTGGAGTGCCTCAGGGAGGACTTCCTGCCATCGAGAGACCGGCAACCCTTTTGACTTAAGGGCTAAAAGTGTGGCCTTCCACACTGTGGCATTCTCCCTCTCCACCTATCCATTTCCCCGGGGATTATAACTCATGGTCCGACTAGTAGCAATGCCCCTACCCAGCAGGTACTGGCGCAGCTCGTCACTCATAAAGGAGGACTCTCTATCACTGTGGATATAGCAGGGATATCCGAACAGAGTGAGGAGCTGGCGCAGGGCTTTTATGACGGACGTGGTAGTGGTGTCGGGGCAGGGGATGGCAAAGGGGAACCGCAAGTACTCATCGATAATATTGAGAAAATAGACATTGCGATCGGTGGAGGGAAGGGGGCCCTTAAAGTCAACACTCAGTCGCTCAAAGGGGCGGGTGGCCTTGATAAGTTGCGCCTTTTCAGGACGGTAGAAGTGCGGTTTGCACTCAGCGCAGACTTGGCAGTCCCTGGTCATCGTCCTGATGTTCTCAAAGGAGTACGGCAGGTTCCGAGCTTTCACGAAACGGTAAAATTGGGTGACCCCCTGATGGCAAAGATGTGCATGGAGGGCTGTGCGCTGGCACACGCTCCCCGGGATAGGGCATCAGGGGGCTAATTGAGCCTTCCAGGCCGGTACAGGATATCATTATTGTAGGTGGAGAGTTCTATTCTCCACCGCAAAATTTTATCATTTTTGATTTTGCCCTGCTGTTGGTTGCTGAACATGAACGCAACCGAGCGCTGGTCAGTCAGCAAGGTGAACCTTTTGCCGGCGAGATAGAGCCTCCAGTGCCTAATAGCTTCCACTATGGCCTGGGCTTCTTTCTCCACTGCGGAGTGCCGAATTTCAGAGCCTCGAAGGGTACGAGAAAAGAATGCTACTGGCCTGCCTGCCTGATTGAGGGTAGCAGCAAGCGCGAAATCGGAGGCGTCATTCTCTACTTGGAAGGGAATGGTCTCGTTCACCGCATGCATCGTTGCTTTGGCAATGTCCCCTTTAATGCAGCTGAAGGCCGCGCAGGCCTCGGCAGAGAGGGGAAAAGTGGTAGACTTGACCAGGGGGCGGGTCGGGATCAGTACCAATGACCCCATTTTCCACGACATACCCAAGGATAGCGAGTCGGGTGGTTCTGAACACACACTTGTCCCTATTATAAGTAAGGTACAGGGCTTTGGCCACTTGGAAAAATCATTGGAGGTTGGCGTTGTGATCCGGCCAGTCGTGACCACAGATGGTGATGTTATCCAGATAGGGAAATGTGGCCTTCAGTTGGCACTGGTCCACCATCTGGTCCATTTCCCTCTGGAAGACCGAGACACCATTTGTGACACTGAATGGGACGTGCAGGAAGTGATAGAGCCTGCCGTCCACCTCGAAGGCGGTGTAGGGGCGGTCCTCTGGGCGGATGGGTAGCTGGTGATAAGCGGATTTCAGATCTATTGTCGAGTACACCTTGTACCGAGCTATCTGGTTGACCACATCCGCGATGCGGGGTAGGGGGTACGTGTCAAGCTGCGTGAACCTATTGATGGTTTGACTATAGTCCACGACCGTCCTATTTTTCTGCCCGGTCCGAACAACAACCACCTGGGCCCTCCAAGGGCTTATGCTTGGCTCAATGATCCCCTCCCTGAGCAGCCGCTGCACCTCTGACTGAATGAAGGCCCTGTCCCCCGCGCTGTACCTCCTGCTTTTAGTTGCCACAGGTTTACAGTCGGGGGTCAGGTTGGCGAACAGCGGTGGGGGAGGGATCTTGAGGGTGGAGAGGCTGCAAGTGGTGTCAGTGGCGCAGCTGTCGGCATGGTGCTGGGTGGGATGTGTGGTTCGGTGTGTGTGTGTGGTCAGTAGTGGGGTATATGGCGAGGTCCCACAAAACTGAGGATTCCTGACAGTGAGTGGTGGGAGGGGCCCGTCATATGCCATAGTCACACTTTCGAGGTGGCTCTGGAAGTCCAGCCCCAATAGCACGGGAGCGCACAGTTGAGGCATGACCAGTAGCACAAAGTTCCGATATTCTGTGCCCTGCACCACCAATGTCGCTACACAACCCACCCGGATGTCTGTGGAATACGACCCAGAAGCCAAGGTGACCCTCTGGCTTACCGGCCGTTGTACGAGTCCGCAGCGTTGCACTGTGTCCGGGTCAATAAAACTCTCAGTGCTGCCCATGTCAAACAGGCAGCTAGTCCTGTGCCCCTCCACCAGGATGTCCATCATTGACCTTGCAAGCTGGTGTGGGGCGCTTTGGTCGAGGGTTACGGTGGCCAGAGTTGAACTGCCGTCTTGGTGCCCAGTAAGCACCGGTGGGTAGGGGGCTGGGCATGTTGGCGCCGACAAAGATGGCCGCCCCCATCCGGGCATGCAAGATGGCAGCCCCCATGCCTCGCACTAGGCGGGCAGGCAAGATGGCGGCCCCCATGCCTCACACACAGCGCTGCCCGACCCCGCTCGTGATTTAGACTTACAGACCTTGGCGAAATGGCCCTTCTTCCCGTAGCTGGAACAGGTCGCTTCTCAGGCCAGGCAGCGTTTTCGGGGGTGCTTTTCGAGTCCGCAGAAGCAACACTGCACGGGCTTGCAACTGGCAGCAGCTGTGGTCGGGTTCAGGGAGTTCATGGAATCGCGACTGGCAGTGGTGTTGGCGAATTCGCTTGCGGGAACTGGCGGTGGCGGGGTCTGAGGTGTCCACGGAACCGGTGGGGGATCGCGCGGCTGGACAGCGTCAGCATTGTGCAGAGCAGCCTCCAGCGTGTCGGCCGTCTCGATCACCGAGCGTAAGGTAAGATCAGCATTTTCCAGCAGCCGCTGGCGCACATACACTGACCTGATTGCTGTAACAAAGGCGTCTCGTACTAACAGCTCCGCATGCTGTTCTGCCGTGAGCGTTTTTCAGTCGCAAGTTCGGACGAGTGTCTGTAGGGCTCGGAGAAACTGGGCGCTCGACTCTGCAGGCCGCTGTCGTCGCGTAGCTAAGCGATGTCTTGCGTGGACGGTGTTTACCGGCCGCAGGTACTGTCTTTTGAGGGCATCCAGTGCCCCTTCGTAGGTCGGCAGGCCTCTGATAAGTGAGTAAACTTTCGGGGTGACCCTCGAGAGGAGAATTCGGTGCATATCAGCGGGTTCAGTTGCACTAACCTCCTCCAAGTATGATTGGAAGCATGCAAGCCAGAGTTCAAAGGCAAGAGCTGCTTCAGGGTCTTGGGGGTCCAAATCCAATCTTTCTGGACGTAAAACGCTTTCCATGTTTTAAAACTTCCAGTCAATAAAATTGATGCACCATCAATAACTCTCTCTGAGATGTGAAGTCGAGATATCGGTTTTTATTGACTGGAAGAAAGAACAAGCAGTAGTTGACCACCATACTACATCCTGGAGAATGAGGGCCGGGCTCAGGCCTCAATCGCCTTTATACAGGGGTCTGTGGGAGGAGCCACAGGAGCAGTCAGCAGGGGGCGTGTCCAGACAGGTATATGTAGTTCACCACAACAGGTTAAAAACTTTAAATCTTAGTTCTCAGTTTTTAAGAAATTGAATCTGTGAAGGACTATCAAGTAGACATAATGAAACGCATGGAAGACATTAAGTAGTGACTCAATGATGCAATCTCTTTGCGTCAAATAAACCATAACCTTATAACAATTACAGCATGGAAACAGGCCATCTCGGCCCTTCAAGTCCGCGCCAAATGCTTACTCTCACCTAGTCCCACCTACCTGCACGCAGCCCGTAACGCTCCATTCCTTTCCTGTCCATATACCTATCCAATTTTTTTTTTAAATGCCAATATCAAACTTGCCTCTACCACTTCTACTGGAAGCTCATTCCACACAGCTACCACTCTCTGAGTAAAGAAGTTCCCCCTCATGTTACCCCAAAACTTTTGCCCCCTAACTCTCAACTCATGTCCTTTTGTTTGAATCTCCCCTACTCTCAATGGAAAAAGCCTATCCACATCAACTCTATCTATCCCCCTCATAATTTTAAATATTTCTATCAAGTCCCCCCTCAACCTTCTACGCTCCAAAGAATAAAGACCTAACTTGTTCAACCTTTCTCTGTAACTTAGGTGCTGAAACCCAGGTAACATTCTAGTAAATCTCCTCTGTACCCTCTCTATTTTGTTGACATCTTTCCTATAATTTGGTGACCAGAACTGTACACAATACTCCAAATTTGGCCTCACCAATGCCTTGTACAATTTTAACATTACATCCCAACTCCTATACTCAATGCTCTGATTTATAAAGGCCAGCATACCAAAAGCTTTCTTCACCACCCTATCCACATGAGATTCCACCTCCAGGGAACTATGCACCATTATTCCTAGATCACTCTGTTCTACTGCATTCCTTAATGCCCTACCATTTACCATGTATGTCCTATTTGGATTATTCCTACCAAAATGTAGCACCTCACACTTATCAGCATTAAAATCCATCTGCCATCGTTCAGCCCACTCTTCTAACTGGCCTAAATCTCTCTGAAAGCTTTGAAAACCTACTTCATACTTACTAATCCAATTTACCACCCCATCATCCAGATCATTAATGTATATAACAAACAACATTGGACCCAGTACAGATCCCTGAGGCACACCACTAGTCACTGGCCTCCAACCTGACAAACAGTTATCCACCACTACTCTCTGGCATCTCCCATCCAGCCACTGTTGAATCCATTTCACTACTTCAATATTAATACCTAACGATTGAACCTTCCTAACTAACCTTCCGTGTGGAACCTTGGCAAAGGCCTTACTGAAGTCCATATAGACAACATCCATTGCTTTACCCTCGTCAGCTTTCCTAGTAACCTCTTCAAAAAATGAGTGAACAGATGATAGTTGATGAATATAGAACGCGGTATTGCAAATTTACATCGTCTGGATATCAGAGGAGAAGGTGGTTATCATAAAGAACAGCAGTGGATTAGAGCTTAGGGCTTAGTCTCTGTAGGTCCTCCCCTTGGAATGCATGGATTTTCTCTGGGTCCTCCAGTGTCCTGCCACTGTCCAAATATGTACCGGGTAGGTTACTTGGTCATTGTAAATTGTCATGATTTTAGGTTAAGGTTAAAGTAGTGTTGCTAGAGGTTGTTGGGTGGACCAGCTCTCAAAGGGCCAGAAGGGCCTATTCTATGCTGTATCTCTAAATAAATAATGGAGCACTTAACTTATGTGAAATGAGTGAGGCAGTGAGCAGCCATTCAGATGTGCAGATGTAAGGATTCAAATACATTGCCACCAGGAAAGAAAATTTACTTTTGTGTCCATTTCACGAATATTTTTTGCTGTAGGACAATTCTAAACAAGCAACTGTTAAATGTGGTAACAACTCTAATTGAATCAAAAATCAGTGAAGGTTGACCCAGCAATTTCCAAGCCCTTAAACCAAACTTTATAGATATTCCACTCAGAATGGAGTGTAAACATCTTTGGTAGAAGCACTTACTGCCCTTACGGTCTTTGGCAGGAGAAACCTATAGCAGATGGTACTTGCTGTTGCCATATGCTCCATAGTGCACACTGTGGCATCACAGTCATCATGTAAGGATGTCATATGTGCTCCTTTTAGACTTTTTCACCTGAGCTGTAATCAGTAACTCTTTGTTCAGCAGGGATTCCAATAAAGCTCAAAACATTCTTCATTTTAAAGGAGATCCTGTGAAATCCTGACACAAGACAGCTTCCCAATTTCTTCTCATGTGTGAGCAACATGTGCTGGATGCTCATTTTGTACAGATATGAGGTAATACGACAGCGTTAGGGGGTCGACAGCCTGCAGACATTTTCTCTCTGATGTAAAGGACATGCTGTAGCTCCTTTCACTCTTTATATTTTCTCTGGGGCTACCCTCAGTGAAGGACTTCAATAGCAGTGAACTCTCCTGGGAAAGAGTGAAACTGCCATAAAATTTATCTTTAAAATTAAAATGTGTGGCATTTCAAATGTACACAACTTTGAAAGGGTCAGGTTTTTTTTAGATCTTTGTAAATATCACTGAAGGGACTCTGTAATAAAGAGACCTTTTAAAAATCAAATGTGAAAAAAAATACGGACCTGGACAAGAGGAAATAGCTACAAGAAGCATATTGTTCTTCTAGAATGTCGAAATCATAGACTGAGATCTGAAGACGCAGTTACATATGTGATATTTTCAGTTGCAGTAAATTTTGTCTGCTCTTATTTTAGGTCAAGCTAGCAATTTCCTGCCTCAGTGATAGGAAAACATGTCACTTTTGCACATTTACACTACCAAACTTCTTTCACCTAATCCTGAGCTGGAATGGTTAGGTAGAACGACATGGCCCTGTTTGACCTTTTCATTGCAAACTGTGAAAAGTAGAGGAAAAGGAATTTATATTTTCAAAAGATAAGCAAAACAAATAGTGATCAATAATTAAAGTTTAATAAAATTAATTTGCATAAATATGGTGAACTATGCAGCTTATCAATGAAAACAAATAATGTTTATTTGCGATTCTGACTAGAACATTGCAGACTCTATTTTAGTGCATTAGCTATCAACTGTCTAAGCATTGTTTCAAATGTACTTTTGGCCAATTTCCTCATTTTTGTAGTTGATCTAACTGGGTATTAGCACCATGCAAAAAACATTTTTTACATGCCAAAAAATGGTTAAATCTAATTTCTAAGCAAGGTTTAAAGACAAATGATTACATTGACCCCACTGAAGGTCTCTATGCAATGTGTCAGATGATTATAAATTGCTCCAAGTCATATTATACCGACACTGAGAGTAGCATTGGATATTGTAACCCTGCCTTTTACCAATTAATACTGAGGAGAGGGTAAGAGTAACTGAGAAAAGGGTGTTGTTGCCAAGGAGGTGGCTAAATGAAAAGTCAATCAAGAGATCATGCTATGAAACCAATGTAAATACTTGGAATTAACTTTGAAGAGAAATTGGGGTAACAAGAGAATTTAGTTCCACGGTGGCTGAAACACCTGATGAAAGATTAGAAGCAAAAACATGAAAGGTGGTAAGTGAAAAGGTTTGAATTCTAGGAAAATCAAATATTGAAACTTTTCATATTTTGTATGACTGGTGAAAAGAAGAAAGAAAGGGACTTCAAGCAATTTTTTTTGGAAAACAAAAACAGGGTTTTGGGTGTCTTTGCTCTCAAATGACAAAATAGATTTGGGTGAAATTATTTTTAATATAGTCAGGCCAAGCCAAATGGTACAATTCTGTCCTGAATTAGAATCACATTTACACTGTAGGCTACAGTTTGAGGCAAAACCAAACAGCATAAATAGCTGTGATGCTTCACTCCCTGAAGAGCTCAACACCTTTTATGCATGATTTCAAAGGGAGAATATTCACATGCACAAATCCCCACAACATCTGGCAACCCTGTGATCTCTGCCTCGAAGGCTAATGTCATAAACATCATTCAAGAGGGTGAGCTCTTGCAAGTCATTAGGTCCCAATGGTGTATGTACCTGGCAGGATGCTGGAAACTTGTACTAATCAGCAGGGTGTTTGTTTTCTCCACTAATGGTGAAATAAAAAAGACAAACTGAGTTTAAGGGATGATTTTTTTTTTTGGAAAACAAGTGTTCAAGGACATCTTCAATCTCTCAGTCCTGCTGTTGGAGGTTCCCACCTGCTTCAAAAGGACATCAATCATAGAAACAGCAAGGTGAGCTGCCTCAATGACTATCACCTGGTAGCACTCACATCTACTGTCATGAAGTGCTTTGGGTGGTTAATCATGACTAGAATTAACTACAGACTGAGCAGGAACCTGAACCTATTGCAATTTGCTTTCATCCACAACAAGTCTACAGCAGATGCAATCTCACTGGTTCTCTACCTGGCCTTGGAGTATCCGGACAACAGCAATACCTAGTCAGGCTGCTATTTATTCTCAGCTCAGCATTCAACACCATCAACCCCTCATTACTAATGTAAAGGGGGGTTTCTTCTTTTTCTTTGTTACTACATATACTAATCAAAATGGCTTCTTTGTTTTGTTAAAAGTAGGAATGCTTCTTTGTTGCGAGAGAGTGCTGGAAGCTTGTTTGAGTTAAAACTTACTGATAACGAGAATTGTATTCCTTTGTTAACCAATTGGGATTAATGTTGTTCTTTCTTCTGAGTCTGTAAGCTATTGTTGGCAGGCTTTTGGGGAGATCGGGGCGAGGGGGTGAGAGAGAGAGGACGCGATGCTGTAAACTGGGCGAGGAACGGACCCCAAGCGGGGGTCCAAGGTCAGGAGGTACCCCGAGGAGAGGAGACGAAGATAGATGTGCTTGGTTGACCGCTTCGGGTGGTCCTAAGCTGCGAGACGAGGAGTTCGGAGGGGATTGAATGGTGGCCAGAAGACTTCAGTAATTGAGCTCCAACAGATGTGCACGAAGTGGTTTGGACTTTGATAAGTTGGCGCCTTTTCTTTATTTTCTTTTCCTTCATATATACTGTATCATTATTAATCACTTAGTTATAGTAATCTTTATAAATTGTAATCATTTAATCGCATGTGGTGTCCTGTTTGTTCTTTGCCGAGGCGGGGACATCACACAGCATCCACACCGGCTGATTACCCAGTTTGGCGGGGCCGAAGGCTGCTCCCCCTAGACGAGAACGAGCTGAGAGAGCCTGAGGCGACCCAGGGGGTTACACTAATAAACCAGTTTCAAACCAGGGCCTCCTTACCTCTATCTGCGACTGGATCATTAACTCCTCATTGAGAGACCACAGTCACTGCAGATCAGCAACAATATCTCCTCTTCGTTAACAATCAATACATGTACATCTCAAGGATGTGTGCTTATCCCACTTCTCTGTTCTCTCTTTATTCATGACTGCGTCTAGGCACACTTTCAATGCCAGCCATAAATTCACTGGTGACATCACTGCTGTTAGAAGATTCTCAGGTGGTGATGAGAAGTGAAATCGATTGGTTCTTTGAGTGGGGTCACAACAACAACCTTGCACTCAATATCAGCAAGACCAAGGAACTGATTTTGGACTACAAGAAGGGGAAGTCAGGAGAACACACACCAGTCCTCATGGAAGGGTCTGCAGTAGAAAGAGTGAGCAGTTTCAAGTTCCTGAGCATCAACATCTCAGAAGATCTATCTTGAGCCCAACATATTGTTCCAACCATAAAGAAGGCATGCCAGTGGTTATACTTCATTAGGAATTTGAGGAGATTTGGCATGCCACCAAAAACTCTAGGAAATTTCTACAGAGGTATCATTCTGGCTGGTTGCATCATCACCTGGTATGGAGGATACAATGAAGAGGATCCAATGAAGAGGGCTGAGACTGAGCTTCATCATGGGCTGAGTCTACAAGACTGAGGACATCTTCAAAACATGTTGTCTCAAGAAAGTGCCATCTGTCATTAAAAACCTTTGCTGACGGAGATGTGCCCTTTTCTCATGACTGCCATCAAGGAGGAGGTACAAGAGCCTGAAGAGCTGCTTTAGGAAGAGCTTTCTCCCTTCTGCCACCATGGTCCATGAACACTACCTCACTATTCCTCTTTCACACTGTTTATTTATTTTATTGTAATTATAGTCATTGTATCGTAAAAATAATTACATGTTGCACTGTATTTTTTGCTGCCAACAAAAACAACAAATTTCAGAAACACGTCATTCTGATTCTGATATATTACCCTAGGAAGTGAAATCACCACAGAAATGATGAAATTTGGACCTTGAAAAAGAAAGGATTGTTTACCCCATCATTTAAATCTGGATATAAACCCTGACCCTCATAAACTACTGAATGTTTGAAATGTAAAACAAGAAATAGAAAATGTATAAAATTAAAGGAATGTAACTACAAAATTCAGCTCAACAGCACACTTCCCTTTGGATACAGAATTTACAATGTTACAGCCTGTGTACATGTGAATATTTACAGTATGTTGTAAGTTATGCCATACCTGCCACCATTTGGTAAAAGTATGAGTGCATGCCCAGCTAGCATCCAAAGGAGTATGCAGTGTTGCTGTACAATTGAATGCGCTGTATATCCATTAACAAGAAGGACTCCCCCATAGCGCCATTTAAAATGATTATCAACTTCTTGTAGGTAAATTCTTGATTGATTTACACTGGCACTTGCTATGATCTACCTGTATTTGATGCTTTCCAAAGCTCTTTAGAGCTGTTAAGATCTACAGGGAATTGTGTATAAAATGCTGAAAGAATTTGTCTTCAAAGCTTTTGCACAAACTAGTTTCTCTCAGACATGGATGCATTAGTAAGCATTCCCATTGGAACACAGCATGATTGGAAGAACATGCAGAGGACATGCAGAACAGAATGAATAACAAGGAAATAAAGAAGGGCTCTCAGCAGGATGCCTGCTGCACTCAGATTTTCAGTAATCAATTCTCCTATGAACAACTTGTGGACATCAGCAGTTCAGTAAGGGCATCATCACTAACCTCTGCTGTGAAGTGCAGCACAATTGTACCCTTGAAGCAGCATATGAAACACAATGGTTACTGTGTTGATGAGCCTCTAAGCTTCAAGATTCTTCCAGGCAGAACATCATAATGAATGACAACTCGCTATCCACTGCTGCATTAGGAAGCTGTCTAAAGGCAGCCATCAACATTTAACGAACCCTTGCGAGAGCATCAAGCAGCTGTGAGGGAGGAAGAGGAGAAGGAGCAAGGGAGGAGACCCAGGTAACCCCTTTCCTACTACCATAAGGTATAAAAACAGAATTGGGCCATTTGTCTCCTCCACCATTCAATCATGGTTGTCCATTCTTTAACACCATTCTCCAGCCCTTTTCCCCTTAACCTTTACCAATCAGCCTCTTCCTTAAATGTACTAAATGACTTGGCCTCCACAGCTCTCTGTGGCAATGAACTCCACAGATTTACCACCCTCTGGCTAAAGAAATTCCTCCTCATCTCAGTTTTAAAGGGATGTATCTTTACTCTGAGGCAATGCCCTTAGATCCTAGACTCCCTTTTAATGGAAACATCTCCTCCATGTTCACTCTGTCCTATTCTTTCAGTATTCAGACTAAGCACCCTATGAAGAATTTGTCTGACTGGTGAACCATATCCTAAATACAATCCTAATTTCCCATTCACCACCTCACCCACATCTAAGTCTCACTCAATGGCTGACCAACTTAGAGCCTTCATGGTAACTTGCATGAAAAGAAGACCAATATAAGGAAATCAATGCCAACTGATCACCCTCGTGCATTCACATGGCATCTGGCTTCCATGTATCTGCTCCTGTAGCTCTGAATCTGCACCTCATTCCACTTAGTCCTATGGTGAGACCATTTTTACAGGAAGACTTACACTGGAAGAGGTAACAAATTTTCTTAGAGGATGGCTCTGAGAAATTGTAGCTAGAAGGCATAACCATAAGACATAAAGCATAGGAGCAGAATTAGACCATTTAGTCCATCAAGTCTGCTTCAAGCAGTTGCTAATTGGCATGAGTGAAGCTGTTTGGGCTGGCTGACTCACTGGAAACAAGAAGATCACTAAAAGTATCATGAGTGGTGTCAAATTGAAGGTGGATCGCAGATGTGTGCTCAGTAGATACATTTTCCCTCCCCTGGAACAATACCACAACATTTTTTTTATATAGTTCTAGTATTTCTAACCTATTTTTCCACCTTGTCATTGGAGGAAAAAGTGTTATGCATTGGCACTGGCTGTAAAAAAGTATGGTGGTAAGTGAGTAGTGGGGTGTTGCTGTATTGAGCAGTACCTCAGATCAATGATGTGGTTGGTGGGATTGGCTGTTTGGGTGGTTGTCCCTTTAAACTTCTTGAAGCATGATGACACCAGATGGAGCTTTTAGAGGGAAAACCTGAACTTGCAAGGGAATAGGCTGAGCTTGTAAATCAGAAGTCTGAGATTACCTGAACGATCACAGGAGGCTGAGACACTGACGATCAGACATTGCTTTTTGCTTGGGCTTGCAAGTGTTCTCAAGGAGTTGTGTGCTACTTCGCGTTCAAGTCCAAGTTCAAGTTTATTGTCATCTGACTATACATATATACAACCAAACAAAACGACGTTTCTCTGGACCATGGTGCACCCGCAATATACATATCACACACAGCACATAAGACAAAATATTACCACAAATGTGTTAATAAAATATAATTTAAAATGCAGCACAGGTAAACAATAAACAGTAAGGTAAACAGTAAACAGCTCGCTGTCCAAGTGATGAGGCCTCAGTGGTGACAGGGTATTCATTAGTCTCACAGCCTGGGGGAAGAAGCTGTTACCCAGTCTGGCAGATTTAGTCCTGATGCTCCTGTACCTCCTTCCTGATGGTAGTGGGTCAAAGAGATTGCGGGATTGATGCTAGGAATCCCCAATAATGCTTTGGGCCCTTCATATACAACGCTCCCGGTAAATGTCATACATATAGGATTAGCACCGAGATTCTCTTGCCTGTTCTCCCTGTTCTCTGAAGTGCCTTGCAGCTTCTGTACCACACAATGATGCAGCCTGACAGGACACCCTTGATGCTGCTCCTGCAGAAAGTTGTTAAGATGCCTCTATCTCTCTGCTGTGCTTTTTTGATTAATGAGGAGGTCACCTGGGTTCAGGTTAGATCGTCCATTACACACTAAGGAACTTCATGCTTTTCATTCTCTCAGTGTCAGAGTCATTGATGAGCAATGGAGAGTGGTTGATCTGTGCCTTCCTGAAGTTAACAATCATCTCTTTTGTTTTGTCCACTATTGTTTAATGTTTCAGTGATATTGTGAATAGATTGTTTGACTAAGCATTCTTTGGTGTTTACATAATGCATTGTGGGTGATATGTAGTAGTACATAAATGGCATGCGTCATTACATTGCCACTTCATACATGCACACCTCTCTTAAAGTAAAAGTGAACTACAGTAAAACATGTTCTCCTGGCTTCCCATCTTTTTCTTTCATTTAGCTTTATGCTTTAGAGCTACAAAACTTAGCATCCACATTAAGACTCAGGTTAATGTTCTCACAGCATTTAACAAGCCTCTCTGCCTCCTCTCTGTATGTCAATTCATCATTACTGCTGATGAGGCCAGCCATTGATATATCGTCAGTGAATTTGATGGTGTGATGATGGTTTGATGGTGGATCTGACAGTGAAGTTGAGTCAGCAGTGTGAACAGCTTTGGTGGGCTCCAGTGCTCAACATGATGGAGCATGAGACGTTGCTGCCAACTCATACTGACTGGGGTCCAAGGTCCAATCATAGAGAGGGGTGTTGAGTCCTGAAGTGGACAATTTACTTACCAGCTTCTGACAAATGATCATGTTAAACACCAGGTTAAAGTTGATGAACAACACCTGGCATGTGAGGCATTGTTTTCTAGTTGGCACAGGACAGAGTGGAGGGCTGTGGCATCATCTGTGGACCAGTTTGAAAGGCAGGTGAACTGCAAAGGGTCCAGTGTAGCTGAGAGGTGGAATTTCATATGATCCATTACCAGCCGCTGAAAGCGCTTCCTGATTTGGGGTCATTTGGGTGAACTCCTGCTACCTGCATAAAGTCAGAGCCTAAAGGGCAAGTCACCAGAGATCAAGACAACCAAGAGGCGGCTGTGGAAGGCTGAGGAATGGCTACAGGATTGCCTTGAGTCAGTGGACTGAGGATCTGAAGGTCTATACCAGGGTTGTTACAGACTTTATTAAAACAGCCGTGGATGAGTGTGTCCCCACAAAATTATTCAAGGTTTCCCCAATCAGAAGCCCTGAATGGACAATGAAATCTGGAACTTGCTGAGAGCCAGAGCAGAGCCATTCAAGTCTGGAGATCAAGAATGCTACAAGAACTGCAGTTATGATCTCTGAAAAGCCACCTCTCAGATGAAGTGAAGACTCTGGACTTGACTGGAATCAATGAGAGATGCTTGACAGCTGTGACAGGGTTTGAATGCCTTAACCTGCAACAAAACTAAATTTTGCAACATAGGGTATAGCAGAGCTTCACTTCCAGATGAGCACAGTGCTCACTTTGACCACCAGAACCGGGAGGAACCATCGTGCACCCCCATGGCTTCTGATAAACATTTGGTCTCAGTATCTGAAGATGACGTGCGGGCTGCCTTCAAGAGAGTGGATCCAAGGAAAGTATCTAGTCCAGATGAAGTACCTGGCCAAGTACTGAAGACCTGATTGGTGTGCTCATGGATATCTTCAATCTCTCACTCCAACAGTGTGTGGTACCCGTCTGCTTCAAGCTGACTTCGATCGCACCAGTGCCCAAGAAGAGTGCGGTAACCTGTCTAACTGACTGTTGCCCAGTGGCACTTGGCTTGACAGTGATGAAGTGTTTTGAGCGGCTGGTGTTGAAGCCGTTCCTGTCTGACTGGTGACTTGGATCAGCTCCAATTCGCATACTGAAGCAGCAGGTCTACAGCAGATGCTATCTCGTTGGCTCTTCACACAACCCTGGAACATCTGGACTGCAAAGATGCAAATATCAGGATGCTCTTTATTGACTACAGCTCAGCATTCAACACCATCATCCCCTCTAAACTAATCAGTAGAGTCCAAGCCCTTGACCTCAATACTCCATTGGGCTATTGGATCCTTGATTTCTTCTCTTGTAGACCCCAGTCAGTTCAGATTGGCAAAAACATCTCCTGCACATACTCCATCAGCACAAGAGCACCGCAGGGATGTGTACTCAGTGCCCTGCTCTGCTTGCTTTGCACCTGTGACTGTGTGGTTAAGTATAGCTCCAGCACCATGTACAAACTTGCTGATGACAGTACTGTTGTGGGCTGTATCAAAGGAGATGATGAATCAACATACAGGAGGGAGACTGAAAACTTTGCTGAGTGGTGTAATGACAACAATAAGACCAAGGAACTGATTGTAGAATTCAGGAGAGAGAAACCAGAGGTCCGTGAGCCAGTAATCATCAGAAGATCGGAGGTGGAGAGGGTCAGTAACTTTAAATTTCTGGATGTCACTATCTCAGAGGACCTGTCCTGGACCCATCATATAAATATTATTGTGAAGTAAGCACGACAGTGCCTCTACTTCGTCAGGAGTCTGTGGAGGTTCAGTATGTCATCAAAAACCTTGGCAAATTTCTACAGATGTGTGGCGGAAAATGTGCTGCCTGGCTGCAATATGGCCTGGTATGGGAACACCAATGCGATTGAGTAGAAAATCCTACAAAAGGTAGTGGATTAAGCCCAGTACAGTAAAACCTTCCCAAACATTGAACATAAGCACATGAAACATTGCCATAGAAAAGCAGCATCCAATATCAAAGATCCTCACCACCCAGGCCGTGCTCTTTTCTCGCTGCTGCCATCAGGTAGAAGGTACGGGTGCCTCAGGACTCACACCACTGAGTTCAATAACAGTTACTACCTCTCAACCATCAGGGTCTTGAACAAAAGGGGGATAAGAACACTCATTTAAGAACTTTGTTTTGTTGTTATTTCATGCTTGTTACTTATGGTTCTTTATTTATTTCTGCATTTGCACAGTTTATTTACAGTTTACAGTCCCTGATGTTTTCAGTTTACAGTTACTATTCCATAGATTTGCTAAGTATGTCTGTGAAAAAGGAATCTCAGGGTAGTTTGCAGTGACATGTATGTACTCTGATAATAAATTTTACTTTGAACTTTGATTTTTGAGGTCTGTGACATAGGGCAGTGATAGTTTAGGCTGGTTACTATCACTCTCTTTGGCACCGGAGTCATGGTGGCTGCCTTGAATCCTGCAGGGACAGTGGATTGTTTCAGAGAGATATTAAAACTGACCATGAAGGCCTCTTTTAGCTGGGCCCCACAATCTCTCAGCACCTGACCAGATATGTTGTCCAGCCCCACAGCTTTGCGCGGGTCCTGGGGAGACAGCAGCAGGAATTGAACCATGATCTTACAGCTGGTGCTGTGAAGCATTACGTTAACCACTACATTATCATGTTGGCCCCAGGTCAATGCACACCCCCTTTCCTCTGGACTTCCTAAAGCATCAAGTATTTATCAAAGAACCTTATGCTCTAGGCTTTCCCATCAATGAGCTCTTCTGAATCCTCCACAGCAAAGCTTTTGTGTGATTTCACCTTTTTTAGAGCTGGCACTCTGCTATTCTTATCCTCATCTCTGGCTGAGACCCATTGTTTCGCAGAAACTCAACATATTAAAGGTCATATTCTAAGTTAACATAATTGATGTCAATATCTGAGTCAGTAACCATAAACATCAAATTGAATAAAATCACATGTCTTCTTCATTCTCTTTTTGATCTTCTATCATTACCTGGCCAGGATTTAAGAGGCACATCTGTAGTCTGCAAGTCAGACAATGCCAAGAGTAATAATTGAGAAGGGGCTTTGAGTATACAGATACTGTCATCTTCTGTCCCTTCGCCCATCTTTGGTTTGCACCTTTGATGACAATGTAAGAGAGATGACAAAGGAGCACCTGAATCACTATGTTAGCTGCTACAATATGTAATAATGGCCCAATTTAACCCGCAATAATGAAGGAAATGCATTACTGTGTAACACACAATGTGTTTTGATGATGTGTTTGCCATGATTAATTAGCTGGTTACATCTGCAAGATGTGAGAAGTGATGTGAGGCTTTAAAGCGATGTTAAGCGTGAGATAATGATGCAGCCCATAAATTGTGTTTATCATTCCCTAATGATATGAGTCCCAAATGTAGGAAGATGACTCGTCAGGGTATGTGGTGTTGAGCTGTACCTTGGGTTAGGTGAGTGGTTGGTGGAATTTGGCATGAGGGCTCACTAGCCCTGATTTTGCAAGCGATGCCTTTGATGTCCTACAACTCTGATTCTGGACTGGATTTTTTGGCTTTTGATTGTCATAGATATAGCCTTCAACTTCCTTTGCAGTGAGGCTGTAGAGTCTCCTGGCCAGTGTAGAATCAGGACATTCACAAGACTAAGTTCAAAGTAAATTAATTATTGAAGTACACTTGTGTCATCATATATGACCCTGAGATTTATTTCTTTGTGGGCATTCACAGTAAATACAAAGAAATACTGTAGAATCAATGAAAACCACACACGAGACAAACAGCAATATGCAAAAGACAACAAACTGTGCAAATACAAAAGAGAATATAAATAATTAAGTACATGGGCAATAAATATCAAGAATACAGATGAATTTACTTGAAAGTGAGTCCATAGATGTTGGAGTGAGTGAATTTGGGCTATGGTATCCCCTTTGATTCAGAAGTCTGATGTTTGATGAGCAATAACTGTTTCTGAACCTGGTAGTGTGGGTCCTGGGGCTCCTGTACTTCTTTCCTGATGGCAGCAGTGAGAAGAGAGCATGACCTGGTGGTGGGCGTCCTCGATAATGACTATTGCTTTCCTGTGACAGTGCTCCTTGTAGATGTGCTCAATGATGGGGAGAGCTTTATGCGTGATGAACTGGGTCAAATCTATTTTTTTTTCTAGGCTCTTTCATCCAAGGGCATTGGCGTTTCCATACCAGGCCAGAATAAAACCAGTTAATATGCCCTCCACCCAACATCTATAGATGTTTGTTAGTGTCTTTGCTGAATCTTCACAAACTTCTCTGTTGAGCTTTCTTTATGAAAGGCACTTCCATGCTAGACCCAGACAGATCAGCTGAAATTATAACGCTGAGGAATTTAAAGTTGCTGATCCTCTCCACCTCTGATCCCCTGATGAGGACTCGCTTATGGTCCTCTGCTTTCCTCCTCCTGTAGTCAATAATCAGCTCTTCGGTTTTGCCGACATTGAGTGACAGGTTATTGTTGTGGCACCATTCCCAGCCAGATTTTCAATCTCCCTCTTACATATTGATTCATCACTACCTTAACATGCCAGTGCAGTGGAAACTATAGTTAGCATTTATCCTCTCCCACTCTGATTGTCTCTCAGTTCATACTGTGTTGCAGAACACCTGTCTCCACTCACTGGAGCTGCAAACAACCCTTTGTAGAAAAGCAGATTGTATTTAAGTATCACAGGCATGCTTTAAGTAAAATTGGCCTCTCAGGGTAGTGACATAATGATGAGATTAGAAGCTACAGAAAGCATTCTTAGTGCAGTCTGCTCACACCAATTATGTAACTAAGCAGGCAGCACAAAGTTACTGTGTTGTCTGCAGCAGGAGCAATGGGGATGAGGGTTAATCATGCATTGCAATTATCAAGTCTGCTTTCAGGAACCTTCCAAGTAAACCCTCCTAAGGGAATTTTCTTTGCAATAAATAATTGAGTCTATAAGAAATGTATTTAACAGCAATCAAGCAGCTGTTATGTGGACAAACAACTTCAGGTGTAGCAGCAATCTAAACTTGTGGCAGCATATGTTTCTGTCAGTATCACCTGCTCAGGATATTGCTGCCATTTTTAAACAGAGGCTGTAGACAAAAGCCTGGGCCCTTCTTTAATCTTTTTCACTAGGAGTTTCCACCTCCTTAGCACCATTACAATGTCTCCCAATGTCTTGTAACAATTGTATGTGAGACATACTAGATAAAACTCACAGACCATTTAATTTTTTAAGTCTCGTTTAGTAAGATTTATTTTAAAAAAGTTATTGATTGCTTATTGGTCAGGTTGTAATGTTTATAGTGTAATATCTTTTGAATTGTACAATTGCATTCAATTGTATTCATTGTGGAAAGGGTGAAACCTCGTCCTGTTGGCTCCAAAGACTTTCTAGAAAAAATACAAGACAGGGATTTGCTTTATTTTGTTTGGCATTTGAAGCCCAGAAAAGAATACTGGATGCAAAACATTAAATGTTTTATGTAATTTAAGTGGTGGAGATGGGGAGTTGGTGGGGAGGGGGGGGGGGGGTTGGAACTGGTCTTTTTAGTCATCTCCTAAATGGGATCATAAACCATATTTTTTATTGGGTGCTTTTAATTGTCATTTGAAGTACCTTTAAATTGAATGGAAATGTAATACTGCTGTTGAAATGAAGCAACTGTGTGCAATTGTTACTGGATTATCCGTAAAACTGAAGAATTTAAACTCTCAGTAAAATGCAAAATACTGCAATGCTGTAAATCTGAAATAAAAGTATGAAAAACTAGAAACTGACTACAGATGAATCAAATCTAGAGCAAAAATAACCTCTAGTTTCAGTGGGATGAGCCTCAGTCTGCCAGCCCCACGACGAAAAGAAAAATCCCAACACTTTTTGATGTTTGACATACTTGTTCAGATATTTGAGCCTTTAGGACTCCATTCACTAATTTTCACCAGGTTAAATAAAATATATAACAGATATTGAGCCACTTCCATTTTCTCTACTTGTCCCACATCTCCTTAAAATGCTGATCATTGCTATGGTAATGATTCCTCAGATCAACACAGTGGATGTCTATAGTCTCTGTGGCCACACTCTGTCACATCACACCTCACCTTTGTCCTTACTCAACGTCTAACCAATTTCAGAGAAAACCTCTAAATAAAAATCAGGTCAATTTTTCTTGTTCAGAATATCTGATGTCTCAGTAGCTCCTAATTGGAGCTTTAATGAGGTCAATTATCTCAGACCAGAGCAAATCTAACAAGTCTTTCTGTGTACTTTATGTACTGGAGTCTGTTTCTTTGTTGTGGAAGCAATTTAGGATCTTTTGCTGTTTATAATCTGTATTTGCATATTTAAATGAAGGTAACTCAGCTGGTACCATTAATTAAATCCCAATATCTCCAAAGAACCAAAACTGCCATGAATCAATGTGAACAAGTGAGTGTCATCCATTTTCTAAAATGCTTCTGATTTTTAATTGATCTCTAGCTTCTGTACTCCATGAAGTCTCTACAGAACAATGACAGTAATTGGATTTCTAATGATATTCAAAGAGCTGCTAGAATTATACTGGCTTTCAGTATCAGATAAGCTTTTGTCAGGTAAGAAATGGAAAATTGTGTCATAGCAATTTAAATTTAAGTGGATAATGTCAGAATGTTCTGTCATTATAGTCACTGTGACTGTTTTGCTTTACATCTAATTTTATTTTGTACATATTTAAACCCAGCTTAATTAAATTTGGCCTAAAATCATTTAAAAAAGGTTGAAATCTCAGGACTTCCTAGATCCCTGATGTAAGTATCACTTCTAAGCTGCAGGAAACAAAGGAGCCTAATCTCACCTAAATCCTTAAATTCCTATAATGTTGGCCTGATATTCAATCTACCATGCCTCCACCTCAATATCCCAACACACACACACACGGATTGAATCTCAGAAAGTGATGGGTCAGAGTACAGGAAAGAAACAGAGGGTCTAGTGACATGGTGTTATAACAACATTTCCCTCAATGTCATTTTCTTCAGGAAGAGGAGCAGTGCACATACTTCTTTACATCAACCATGCTGAGGGTGACCTTCAAGTTCCTTGAAGTAAACATCACCAGTGGTCACTCCTGGTCCAACCACACAGACTCCAAAGCCAAGACAGCAGAAGATTTCTATCTATCCACATGCATCATGGCTTGGAATCGCAACTACTCTGTTCATGACTACACAAAACTGCAGAGAGTTGTGGACACAACTCAGCAGATGATGAAAAACCAGCCTCCACTCTCATGGACTCTTCTCACTGCCTTGGTAAAGCAGCCAACCTAATCAAAGATCCCATTCACCCGGGACATCCTTTCTTCTCCTGTCCTACTGGGCAGAAGATGCCTGAAAGAATGTACCACCAGGTTCAAGTATATCTTCTATCCCATTGTTATAGGTCTATTGAATGAGCCCTAGTGCAATAAGATTGACTTTTGACTTCACAATCTCCCTTTGTACTGTCTTACACATTATTTCTGCCTGCAAAGCACTTTCCCGTAACAAAAATACTTCATACTACATTCTCTTATTGTTTCCCCTTGTTCGACCTCAATACTTTGCTGTAATGAAATGTTCTGTGTGAATGACGTGCAAAATAAAGCTTTTCATTGTACCTCAGCACATGCGACAATGATAAACCACTTTACCAATTTACCCCCAAGAAGCAAAGGAACAACAAGCACAGGGCATATTTGTAAAGGTGTCTGAGCAGTTAAGGACTGAGCCAACACTTGAGAGAGGGACAGAAATGGATATTCCTAAAGTAGGTAAAAGGCAGTGACCCTTAATGGATGAGAGAGTGTTGCAGGCCCAAATTTTAGAATGTGACAGTGCTACAATACTGTGTGATGGAAGAGAACTCCACTTGGGAAGTTCAGGTCATATGTGTGAATTGGCTGTGCCAGAGAGTGCAGAGAGAAATAATGCACACAATAAAACTGGCAAAGGGTCTTCAAACCGAAATGTTAATTCTGCTCCCTTCACAGATGCTGCCTGACTTGATGAGTGTTTCCAGCATTTTCTTCTTTCTTTGTGTTTCAGATTTTCAGCAACTGAAGTTTTGTTTTTGATATTTTTCGCACAAAAGCTCAGCCGGTGTGCATTTCATTTACTTGGTTTATTTATCTGCTCTGACTATTTTATTCTGTACAAGTGAGCAGGTGGAAAAAGCTGGAGGGGATGTGATTTTACATAAGTCAGGTCACAGTGATATCATTAGAACGTAGCTACAATTTCCATCTAGCAGTGTGAAAGCCAATCCTTCCATATTAATCCAACAAGCAAATGGATCAGAGTGAGAAGAGTTATAGAAAAATACGTAGATTTTCTTTAACTTGGTTTTTAGGAGAAGCAGAAGCCTTCTCTTGGGTACCATTGTTACATATGCAAGAGGTGAAAGGGAAAAGAATCCTTTCAATTAATTCACTTTTTCATAGAGTCTCAAAGCTCCAGAATTCCTTCTTTTCTGACTCCCTGCTTCCTTCTACAATGTATTAAGTTCTCTAAGTCAATCTCACTGTTAGATAATTACTTCCTAATCATTTATCTTGAGAAAAATTTTGCTTTCAGTTTATCTCAGAGCATTTGTCTAAGGTTTAGTGAGCCCATATCTGGAGTAGTGTGAAACAAGGATATCCTTCCATCAAGGGAGTTCAGAGAAGATTCATCAGACCAGCTGCTGATACAAGTGTTTGTCATCTTCAGAAAGACTGAATAGACTTGTCCTTTGTTCTCTAGAGTTTACAAAAGCGAGATGAGATCCCATTGCTTTGTAGAGTGTTATATCTCAGAAACAGACTCTTCGTCCCAACTTCTCCATGTTGACTAGGATCCCTACTCCAGATAATCCCATTTGCGTACATGTGGACCACATCCCTCTAAACTTTTCCTATCCACCTACCTGTCCAAATGCTGTAATTTTATCTCTCTGCACCACTTCCTCTTGAAGCTTGCTCCACAGACTCAGTACCCTCGGAATGAACAACTCACCCTTCACATCCACTTTAAATCTTTCCTTTCTCACCTTAAATCTATGTCTGTTAATTTTGGATCCCTCTATCTTGGGAAAAATAAACTATGACAATGTACCCAATTTATACCTCATTATTTTATAAACTTTTATAATATCACTACCATTCCAAAGATCCATTCTGCCCATCAAATCTGCTCTGCCATTCTGTCATAGCTGATTTATTATCACTCTTAACCCATTCCCCTGTCTTCTCCCATAACCTTTGAAGCCCTTAATAATCAAAAAACTATCAACCTCAGCTTTAAATAAACCCAATGGCTTATATCTCCACAGCCAACTATGGCAATGGATTCCACAGCTACAACACTCTCTGGCTAAAGAAATTCCTCCTCATATCTAGTCTAAAGGGACATCCCTCTATTCTGAGGCTATACCTTCTGGTCCTACATTCGTCCGCTATAGGAAGCGTCCTCTCCACATCCACTTTATCTAAGCCCTTCAATATTCAATAGGTTTCAGAGATCCCCCTTCATTCTTCTAAACTCCAGTGAATACAGGCCAAGAGCCATCAAATGCTCCTCACACACCCGTTCCCTGTAGGCTCTCTATTCCCCAGGGCTCTGCCATTCACTGTCTATGTCCTGGTCTGTTTCACTTTCCAAATGCATCTCAGCATTTGTTTGCACACCATCTCTATTAAATTTCCACACCTTTTCTTAGACTTAATAGTGAGGTGCCTGGGAGATGTTTTCACAGGCTGGGGAATCTGAATTGAAGATTCACAGTCTCAGATAAAGAGATAAATCATTTACTACTGGGATGAGAAGTTTCATCAGCCAAAGGGTCGGGGAGTATCAGTCTTTGAATTCATTAAACGGGAATTTGTTCAATTTTGGATATTAAAAGAATCAAGGGATATGGAAACAGCATAAGAAAATAGCACTAAGGTAGAATATCAGACATATTCTTGAACAGATGAGCTCTTTTGAAGAGACAAATGGATTACTTCAATGATCAAGTTTTGTGTTTTTGTTTCAACACACCCATGTAGAGCTTCACACTGATCTACATCAGAAATTCTACACAAAATGCTTCTTCTATTAATTTTAATTTGTTCACAGGTATGGCCAATGTCTTTGGGGCAATTAAGCTGACAATGTAGAGTTACATTATAATTGAATAAACAGTTAATGCTAAAAGACTCAGATCACTCCCATTATATGAACAACTAAATGAATCTCATTCTATTAACAAATAGAAGGGAAATAATTTCTTAACTGTAAATCTGGAAGTTATTTCCCTGGAAGCATTTCCCTCTTGACGAGCAGCTTTTGAAGTGACATAATGTCTATTTATCACAGAACTGGAATCAGGTTTTATTCTTTCTGACGTGTCATGTCATTGTTGTTTTGCAGCAGCACTACAGTACAAGGCATAAAAAATGAATTTAAATTACAAAAATTAATAAATAAATACATAGTGTGAAAGAAGAATAGCGAGGTAGTGTTGATGGTACATGGATCATTCAGAAATCTGAAAGCAGAAGGTAAGAAGCTGTTCCTAAAATATAGGATGTGGTTCTTCAGGCTCCTGTACCTCATCCCTGACTGTAGTAATGTGTAGAGGTCATGCCCTGATTGGTGAGGGTCCTTAATACTGGATCATGAGGCACTGCCTTTTGAAGATGTCCTTGATGGCTGGAAAGTTTGTTTCCTGTAGCAGAGTTTTCTGAGTCTGCAACACTTTTTAATTTTCCAAATGCTCTGCCTTTTTCTGGCATCTTCTCCCTTCTACTTCAATCCTGAAGAATGGTCTCTGCCTGAGACATTGGCTGTTCATTCATTTCCATAGATGCTTCTGACTTGCTGAGATCCCCCAGCATTTTGAGTGTGTTGCTTTGGACTTGCTGCATCTGCAGACTTTCTCATGTTTATACTTCAAAGTTTTGTCTACTTTAGGTTTCAAAAGGGCTTATTTGGAATCTTTCATATATTATAGATCTTAATATATAAAACAATGAAAAGATCAGTGTGTAACTTTGTTGAGATTAGGAATGACAGTGCTAGGAAATGCAGGAAGATTGAGAAGAAGTGATACAAGCTTCCTACTACAATTTAAAAAGGATTGAGATAACAGTGACAATGGTTGGCTGTGTTCACATGTCATTATACTTGAAAAGGCCATTCATGAAAGATATACAATCTCTGACTTATAAACAGAGCTTAAAAAGGAAAGAAGGAGTAATGAAGAGGGGAGCTTTGACTACTTTGTGTGATTATGTGCAGATGAGAGTGAATACCTTAAAATATGCATGAGTGTAGCTATTTTCTAGAAAACTATTACGTGACCTCTGGATCTACAATTTCCATTCATTGTCATTTGACTATAATAAGTCATTTGGGAAAAGCAGATTGGCAAATAACGTCTCCTCAGATCACTCATAGATTCCTCTGTCCATATCTGTGCAGAGATAGACTTTCCCAGGGGAAAAGAGATCATTTGAAGGCTGCTTTCTGAAGAAATGGTTACTGTGGGAGTGGATGATCTATTTTCTTGAGCTTTTTTGGGTGATTCAGACACACGTCACTTCTACTGCTGAGCTGGAGATTAATACAGTCCTGTAAAGCTGAGCCTGAGGTACTTGTTGTTCCATTTCTACAGCACCTAAAAATCTATGTGGCTTGTATGGTCTCCTTGGATCTGAGCGTGTGACCAAGTCCTGGCTGTTCCATACTTGGAAGAAGGCATTGCTTCAGTGGTCTCCCATTGCTTCCTTCCTGCTTGAGATAGACTCCTTTAATTAGACTGGTTCTTTTGGTGAATCTGCTTTGAAAGCCTGCCAATACATTGATGTGGTAGGCAACAGGATTTATCAATTGTCTAGCTGAAGAAAGCTTGGAGAGGGCTGGAACCTCTGACACTATTCCTGATTCCGTCTCAGCCATCTAAAGTGTGAACTATTGTATTCCTGTCAGTGATACTGATGTTAATTGGACTAAATATTAGGGGCTATGTCCAGAGCACTGTGGCAAACATATGCAGTTATCCAGAATGGGTTTTTACGTAGGTTTCCTGTTTAATGTGTCACGTTGAAGTTTGAGCTCATGACCTAGGCAAAGCTGAGCCTTACAACTCTGCAAACTCAGGGACAGTCATAAACTAAGATTGTAATATGAAAGCATAGTGATGATAGAAGGTAAGAATTAGAGTGGGAAAAATAGCACTATTGTAAACTATAAACATGAAGATGATCAAAGTTTAATTTCCCTTGAATTCAGGTCATATTTGGAGTTTATCTTATGGAAATAAGATTGTATCATATCAGTGAACATTCCATGTAGCAGTGCTGAAAAATAGGAGACCCAGGAACAAACGGAAGAGGTAGCTGAGTTAAAAAGCCACTTACAACTGGACTCAGTTTGCTTCAAGACTGAATTGGCCTGCTCTATGCTCAAAGTTGTCATCAGAGCCTAGCTTCAAGAGGAAACTGATAAGTAATTGCAGGAGGAAATATTGCTGGCCATCATGGAAAGAATGGAGATGTGGGACTAATTGGATGGAGCTTCAAAATTATCTACACCATGTTGTAAATTCAGTAACTCTGCATTTTAAAAAGCTTACAAAATATTAGATTAAATAAATAGCTTCAATGCTTTTTACAGATTTCCAAATTATATGAACAGGTAATTCTATTCGGGGTGGCTTGGTAGCGGAGCAGTTAGAACATTGCTTTATCATATCAGAGATCACCGATTGGTGTTCATTTTCTTCTGCTGTCTGTATGGAGAATGTACATCCTCCCCGTGACTGTGTAAGTTTCCTCCGGATACTCTAGTTTTCTTCCTTATTCCTAAAGATGTATGGTTAGGGTTAGGGTTATGGCTAAAGAGTTGTGAGCTGGGAGCATGGCAGCATTTGTGTTTGTGGGCTGCCCCCAGCACAATCCTCGGACTGTGTTTTGATCATAGATGCAAAACGATGCATTCACTGTATGTTTTGATGTATATCTGACAAATGAAGTTAATCTTTTCTTTCTCAGAAGTCCCTATTGATTTTGAATGAGGAACTAGTTCAATATTTGTAGAACATTTAAAACTGGAAATTGTTGAAGATAGGGTAATAAAGAGAGCTTTTGGTACATTGGCCTTTATAAATCAGAGTATAAGAGTTGGAATGTTATGGTGAGGTTGTATAAGGCATTGGTGAGGCCGAATTTGGAGTATTGTGTACAGTTTTGGTCACCAAATTACAGGAGGATATTAATAACATTGAAAGAGTGCAGAGAAGGTTTACAAGGATGTTGCCGGGACTTGAGAAACTGAGTTACAGAGAAAGGTTGAATAGGTTAGGGCTTTATTCCCTGGAGTGTAGAAGAATGAGGGGAGATTTGATAGAGGTGTATAAAATTATGATGGGTATGGATAAAGTGAATGCAAGCAGGCTTTTTCCACTGAGGCTAGGGGAGAAAAAAACCAGAGGACATGGGGTAAAGATGAAGGGGCAAAGTTTAAAGGGAACATTGGGGGGGGTCTTCTTCACAGAGAAAGTGGTGGGAGTGTGGATTGAGCTGCTAGATGAAGTGGCAAATGCAGGCTCACTTTTAACATTTAAGAAAAACTTGAACAGGTACATGGATGAGAGGTGTATGGGGGGATATGGGCCAGGTGCAGGTCAGTGGGACTAGGCAGAAAAATGGTTCGGCACAGCCAAGAAGGGTCAAAAGGCCTGTTTCTGTGCTGTAATGTTCTATGGTTCTAAGATACCAGGATTACCAAATCTGTAGGTTGATTGACCCAATGATTGTCAATATTCTCCTTCTAAAAGGCAATAAGAAAAAGATTGTTACATCAAATTTCAAATGGTCAAATATTCTTGCAAACATATTGTAAAATAAGTTCTGTCTGCAATCCAATTGTTACTGGAGAACTAAATGCAAATAACTACTTAGCAAAAAGAACACTGGAGGCAGTTGCTGTGAAATGTTTCTTGTGTGAATTTTGCAAATAGGTCTGCATACTTTGAATGTGTAAACAGAATAGATGGAGAAAGGCAACCATCCAAATCATGACTGTGATTTCAAACCAGTTGGTGTTTTTACTTTACTGAACTCAGTTTGTTGCTGTTAAGAACAGGAAAGTGGACTCTCAGCACATTCAATAGCTGATTGTGACACTACTGGAATGTTTTCCTTTTCATTTATTTGAATTACTTTCTTTCTTTCAAGGAGATAAATACCAATGTTCATCAAAGAAAATGTTAATATAATACCATACACTTAGCCTGGGAAAGGATCATAATCACCTGCTACTGAAACATACTTCACATCAATTACAAGAGTGGTAACTTTCAGTTAAGTATATTCAAGGGAGGCAGAAACTTTTCCAATTCCTCTTCTCCTGAACTTGGCTCCACCAATTCATTCATTTAGCTCTCAAATGTGAAATGTATTATTGCACAATGAGCTGTCAGAATCTGAATGCATTGTGGTGGTTTCGGATTCAATAGTGCTCTTTAAATAGAAGTCTGCATGGATTTGGAGGAGGAAAGGAGGGGTGTGACCAAATGGATTGTTCTTTGAACGAATTGGCATAATGTAAGGGGGTGAATGCCCTTCTTCTAATATGTGGTATTCTATGATTCTAATATATTCTATTCGTTCAAAAATATCTTTCCTAGGGATTGTAAAATGAGTCTTATTCTTCTAGCTTTGATAGCTAGTAAAGATTGCTGTACTTAGCTGCTTTCATATTTCACTTCATACATCAAAGCCCTTTGTATGAAGAATGACTTTAGTGGATGGTTCTGCCTAACACCAGCATGAAGTACCTTCAGATACCCCTGAAAAGAAAGCCATATCCAACACAAGTACCAAAAATAAGAAAAATACATGCAACTTATGAAGACACTTATATCACAAAAAAAGGAAAGCTTAACGATCTGCATTCAGGGCAGAAATATCATCAATGTGCAATTGCTAAATTTTGAATGTCTTGCTTTGTCCAGCGAGAAAGTATTTCAGGATATACATTGTATCCATTTCTCTAACGTTAAATTGGACCTTTGAAACTTTGAGTTGGCCAAATATCCTGAGCTCCTGCACTGAAGCTTTGAAATACATAGAGCAGGTGAAGCTCATGTTAGAAAATCAAGCTGGTGGTGTTGGAGCTTTATGAATTATTTAAGATAGTGGAACTTCGACATCAAAGATTCTTGACAGCAAAATTAAAATACCGTATGCTGGTCTGTATTTTTTTTCCAGATCTGCTGTTAATTCATCAGCTATTGATTTGAAAGAAGTCATATCTTCACAAAGCTGTTGTTGATTGTGTCGTCTCAGAAAAAAATATGTTCAGCTCAGTAAAGTAGCTTGACTAAAAAACACTGTGATGAACCCTCTGCACCAAAGATATACTGTAACATATTAGAAATAGAAACAAAACATGATGGAACAACTCACCAGGACAGGCAATATCTATGAGAAAATAATGTTTAGGGTTGAATGAAATCAAAATTTTAAGTTGATCTTCAAGAGTGGAGAAAGATAAGTGAAAATGGGAACGTTCGGCAGGTCTGGGATTTGGAGTTTCTGCAATTTTTCTTCTAGCATGTTCTGACAGGCTATGTTCGGAGTCAGACTGCTGCTTAAAGCAAGTAATATTTCTGGTGTCATCTAATATAAACAGAGAAGTCTAAACCCTCTTTCAGGCTTCTTTGAGGACGCAGGATATGGATGAGTGGACATGAATGTGAATTTGGCCAGCAGCTCTCGGGGATCTGTGATGGTTGTAATTAATTTCATTCCCCTCAGTTGTTCTTTTAGAGCTGTAAGACCATAAGTTCATGAGAATTCCACCATCTCCACAGCTCCTCCACTTTCTCAAAACCCTATTTACCTAAGCAAGCTGACACAGGAAACTGAATGCTGATAATCAACTCAAATAATCAGGCCTGAGACCAGGCTACAGCTAGACTTTCCAGAAATGCCCCACTCTCAGGCTCAAACATGAGTCTGGAGAAAATCTTACCACTAAGCATTTCTCTACTTCTTCTCCCCCGCCCCCACTCCACTTTCCACAGGACTCACTCCCTCTGTGATTGTCATGGTCTGCTCCGTTAACTACTCATTTCAGTTAATTTCCTTTTCCCTGTGTTCCACCGGGGCCCTTGATTAGGGCACCTGATCCTCATTCGAAGCAGCAGCATAAAAACTCCGGCTTACAGCTACTCACTGCTGGTTTGTCACCATAGCCAGTACAGCTATGCTTGTGCTGGGGCAGCCAAGAATCGTGGACTCTTAAGTTGTTCTGGTGCCTGTGGCCGCTTAGTGACTTCAGTCGTTTTCATGTCCAGCTGAGTCGTTGGCCATTTTGCTGTTACTCTGAGCTAAGATGTGAATTCTGTCGTTTTTACGTTCAGCTGAGATTTGCTGACCAATTGTTGCCACTCCGAGCCACCAAGAATAAGGGACCGTCTTTGTGAGCTTCTCCGTGTCTAGATACAAATGGACTGTCATTGTTTGGTGTCTGTGATCTCGTTTCCAGCTGAGTAGGTCCGGCCGTTTGCCACTACTCTGAGTTGGGAATTCTGTCTCTTCGTTTCCAGCTAAGTGATTGCTGGCTGTTTGCCACTTCATGAGCTACTCCATGTCAAGATTCGTATTGTCAGTCTTTGGTTGGTTTAGTCGTCTCATTCCCAGCTGAGTAGGTCCAGCCATTTGCTGCTATTTCGAGTTGCGAATTCTGTCTCTTCGTGTCTAGCTGACGATTGCTGGCCATTTGCCACTCCTCCAAGCCAAGATATGAATTCTCTGTCTTTGTTTGATGTTGTTATCTCCATGTTTCAGTTCCAGGCTCCGAGTCCAAGTTCAGTCCAGGTCCAGGCTCCGAGTCCAAGTTCAGACCAGGTCCAGGCTCCGAGTCCAAGTTCAGACCAGGTCCAGGCTCTGAGTCAAGTTCAGTCCAGGTCCAGGCTCTGAGTCAAGTTCAGACCAGGTCCAGGCTCTGAGTCAAGTTCAGACCAGGTCCAGGCTCTGAGTCAAGTTCAGACCAGGTCCTGGTTCCGAGTTCCAAGTCAAGTCCAAGTCCATCTCTGAATCCAAGTCTAGTCCAAGACCATCGCCATGTCAAGTCTGCGTGCCTTTGTGTCTTGTGTGACTTGGGTCCGCCTCCAGTCACTCCAGCCGCCCACTGCAACAGTGATCCGCTTGTCCATCCCCACTAATCTCCCTCCCGGCAATTATCCCTGCAAGCAGCCAAAGTACTACACCTGCCAATTCACCTCCCTCTCACCTCTCTCTCAGGGGCCAAACAACTCTTCCAGGTGAGGCAACGTTTCACCTGCGAATATGTTGGGGTCGTTAATTGTCTCCTGATATGGCCTCCACTACGTTGTTAATTGGGGGACTGCTTTGTTGAGCACCTCCAGAGCAGAATTTCCCTGTGGCCAAGCATTTTCTTTCTGATTCCCATTCGTGTTCTGACTTATCAGTCCATGGCCTCCTTTTGTACCACAATGAGGCCACCCTCATGGTGCAGGAGCAACACCTTATATTTCATCCGCATAGGCTCAACCTAATGGCATAAATATCGATTTCTCCTTCTGAAAAACAATCCCTTACCCTCCCCTCTTTTTCTATCCCCCATACTGGCCCCTTACCTCTTTCCACCTGCCTATTACCTCCACCTGGGTCCCCCTGGACCCCCTTTCTCCTATGGTTCACTTTCCTCTCATATCAGATTCCTTCCTCTGTAACCCTTTACCAATCCTACCCACCTGACTTCACCTATCACCTTCATGCTATCCTCATTCCATTCCCCCACCTTTTTGTTCTAGTCCTGAAGAAGGGTCTTGGTCTGAAACGCTGACTGTTTTCTCATTTCCATCGATGCTGCCTGACTTGCTGAGTTACTTCAGCATTTTGTGAGTGTTGTGGAAGAAAATCTGTTGTTTTAAGTGTAAATAGCCAATTATTGGAAAGAAATTCAAGTCTATTGGTGAGTAGTCCAGAAGGGAAACATTCTTCAGTAGTAGCCAGTTCTTATCATGACAGACTCTAGATTTGGGGCAGATGCTTCAATGAAACTTCATTTTCAGTGAGATCTATGGAAAATCAAGAGACTAGAGCAGATACAGCGATGAGGGATCTAAATGTAATTGTAGATTGGATTAAGCACAATCTGACCCTTTGTGAAGGTATCTTAGCTTATCCTAATATGCTTTGGAATTCTTTAATTAGAGTCTATGCATACTCACTTTGTTTAGTGTGGGCATGGCTCACATCCAAGGGAAGCAGGGGATATACTTGGATTATAGAGGAATATCAATTTATGGGGAACAGACAGCTTAAAGTTCAAAGTTCAATGTAAAACTTATTATCAGAGTACATATGTGTCACCACATACAACTCTGAGATTTGTTTTACTGGCATACTTTGTAAACTATAGAAGAGTAAACAGGATCAGTGGACAACAAACATATATATGCAAACATAAACAAATAACCAACATGAAATAAGATAAAGAGTCCTTAAAGTGAAACCATCGGTTGTGGGAACACCAGAAGTAGACCATAAGACATAGACATAGGAGCAGAATTAGGCCATTCAGCCCCTCGAGTCTGCTCCGCCATTCCATCATGGCTGATCCTGGATCCCACTCAACCCCATATACCTGTCTTATCACTACATCTTTTGATGCCTTGACCAATCAGGAAACTATCAACTTCTGCCTTAAATATACCCATGGACTTGGCCTCTACTGCAGTCTGTGGCAGAGCATTCCACAGATTCACTACTCTCTAGCTAAAAAATTCCTCCTTATCTCTGTTCTAAAAGGTCACTCCTCAATTTTAAGGCTGTGCCCTCTAGTTCTGGATACCCTCACCATAGGAAACATCCTCTCCACATCCATTCTATCTAGACCTTTCAACATTCGGTAGGTTTCAATGAGATCCCCCTGCATTCTTCTAAATTCCAGTGAGTACAGGCAGAAAGCTGCCAAGCACTCCTCATATGTTAACCCCTTTATTCACAGAATCATCCTCATGAACCTCCTCCAGACTCTTTCCAATGACATCACATCCTTTCTGAGATATGGGGCCCAAAACTGTTCACAATTCTTCTGACTAGACTTCTGATAAGACTAGTGTCTTATAAAGGCTCAGCATTATCTCCTTGATCTTATGTTCTACTCCCCTTGAAATAAATGCCAACATTGCATTTACCTTCTTGACCAAAGACTCACCCCGTAAATTAACTTTCTGGGAGGCTTGCACAAGGACTCCTAAGTTCTTCTGCTGCTCTGATGCTTGAACTTTCACCCCATTTAGATAATAGTCTGCACTAATGTTCCTTTTATCAAAAGCATTATCATACATTCCCCCAACACTCTATTCCATCTGCCACTGTTTTACCCATTCTTCCAATTCGTCTAAGTCCTGCTGCAATCACATTGCTTCCTCAGCACTAACTACCCCTCCACCTATCTTCGTATCATCTGCAAACTTTGCCACATAGCCATCAATTCCATCAGTAGAATGAGTGTAGTTATCTCCTTTTGTTCAAGAGCCTGATGGTTGAGGGGTAGCAACTGTTCTTGAACATGGTGGTGTGAGTCCTGCGGCACTTGTACCTTCTACCTGATGGGAGCATTGAGTAAAGACGCTTGCTTGGGTGGTGAGGATCTTTGATGATGGATGCTGTTTTTCTTTTTCATGTAGATTGCTCAATGGTTGGGAAGGCTTTACCCGTGATGTACTCGCCAAAACCATTACCTTTTGTAGTGTTTTCCACTCAGAGCCATTGGTGTTCCCACTCCAGGCTGTAATGCAACCAGTCAGCAAACTTTTCACCACAGATTTGCCAAGGTTTTTGATGACTTGCAGAATCTCCACAGACTCCTGAGGAAGTAGAAATGTGAAATGTGACATGAATAAGCCCTATTCCTATTCCTTATTATCTTATTTTTATCATTGATCAAGAATGTGAACCTGAGGTGGTGGATCAACCATGGCCTTTTTGATTGGTAGAGCAGTCTGAGATCTATTCCAAATCTTACTCCCCATGGTTCTAAGCTCCAGCAATATCTGGTGATTCTGCTTACAGATCCTACTTCACAGTTGGATTTAAAATACAAATTGCAGGAACATCTTTTGCAAGTGATAATCCCAACACCACAAGAATCCAAGTTGCATTAAAGGATTATTGGTATATTAAGCAAATGATATATATTTCCTGTTTAGAGATACAAATTTCACGGTTGTATTTGCTTATTATATGAAGATTCCCAGCTGTGAAGAGAAATACAGTTAAGCAAATTGAGAGCCAATTAATTTACAATGAGATCTAGGTGAAAATTTGGTTTGATGAGATGAAATCTTTCTACCTGTGCCAACTGCAATATCCGAAGAAAGCTAAGCTTAAGCATTTTCGCTCAACTGGGGAACATGAGGCCAAAGAACTAATCTGCCTGTAATTCAGCACTTAAGATAATAATCTTCATAAGTACAATATAGGTTGCATTGAAAGTGGAAAGCTTCATCCCCATCTGATATTAGATTTAAGGCTAATTGTTCTTACAGATTGCACTCAATTTTGCTTCAGATTCAGGATGTCAAGAGAAGTAATTAATTTTGGCATAATGACAGTCTTCAGTCTAATTGCATACTTGGAATTAACCAGTGGTTAACTAGATCTAGAGCACTGCAGAGGTACTATCAATGAGGAGAAAAAAATAAACTTAGTTTGAAAACATATTCCTTAGAGAACAAAATGGACATTTATTTGTGAAGTGTATCAAAGTAGATCAAAACTGAGCATTGTGTAAATCTGTATTTGAGACTATTCTCACCGTTTCAATTAAATCAAAAATCCAGTGGAACAAGATCTTCAGACAAATGAACCCAGGTGCAGAGTAAACTCAACATTTGAAGGTAGAATGTAACAATGAGGATTTATTGGAAGAACCTAAGAATAACAAATGACTCCAAGTGTATTTACTCAAGATGTCTAGAGTACACAGACACTTGTTCACTTGGAACCCAAATTCAAGACTCAAGTGATGAACACTAGTTGTAACAAAATTAAATAGTGCATATAGCATGGGAAACCTTTGTGAATAAAAATCAAAGCTCAGTAAACTGAAAACAGAATGCATGGGAAACATTCTTTCAAAAAACAAGCGCCATGAAAAGCAGAAGGAAAACTTAACGACTAAGCCAGTCACTTAACAAACTCCAGTTAAAACAAATCAGTGACATTCAGGTGCATCAGAGTGCTGAGGCCTGACACTCTCTGGCGCCCCATGCTGGTCGGAAAAGTTCAATGCATCAAGTCAACAGGACTCAATTAAAATTTGTGATAACTAATCAACTACTGTAAGACAGTATATTACATTGAGGATGTAATATACTTGTAAGTCATCATCCAAAAGGATCCGTTTCTTCCAATGTCCCACATAATTTTATGTCACCAGCCTAACACTTCGCGAGTTTTTCTATTTCTCTGAATCGTCACATCGGAAATTGCAGAAAAGCAGAAGTGGCAGAGATTAATAATAATCCTGGTTTTCTTTTCTAGTAGGCACATGCCTGATAGACTTTTATCTGCAGTTGAAATAGACAACTAAATATTACTGATTGCTCAGTCAAGAATTTGAAGCGGACATTTAATCTTAGACTCCAGGTCACATCAATGGAGCTATTTAATTGGTTATTACCTTGAAGCCTGTTTGGTTGAACAATTCACCCACTTTCCAAGACAGGTGCCAGGGTAGAGATGGATGGAAAGGAACGAGAGCTGATATTCAGTAAAAGCAAGTATTACATGCGAGGGCTCCATCATCTATGGCAAAGTGAAGAACAGGCTTCCAGAAGGAGGATATTTCAGAAGCTCAAGAGCAAAAAAAACCCCTCATCTTGAGTATAAATAAGTCTAAGATGGAGAAATTGAGAAAAAGAGGTGCTATCCTTACAGGAAGCAGGTTGGGGGGGGGGGGTGAGAGATAGCTGAATGGCTAACTCCATTTTTGATGTGGGAGGCCAGACTGGGACTCAGTTTATTGTGCTTCTGAAGGGAAACGTAATCTTTGTCAGCACTCAACTGAATGCGATATACACTCATCGTTGGAGTGGGGCTTGAAAATACAATGCTGTGACACCACCTATAAGTCAACACTGATAGGCAGATAGCACGCTGTTTCAACTACCAAACCTCCTTTCGCTGGTAGTGATGAGACCAGCTGGTTTTACTGAGGCAGTCGCTTCCTGATCCCAGGATAGCTCTGCATCATACTCGATTAGAATCCTGTTCTTAGCAGGTCAAGACTCCATCTGTTCATTGTACTGGTAATAGAACTTGATGCTAACATATTCCTAATTAACACCACTGTAGAAACATTATGCTTGGTTACACTACCAATGAGCACCAGCTGCATAACATAAAACCCACCAAGAGGAAAAAAAGGCACTTTTGGAAATAACAGAAAAAGATGTTTTGAAATATTCAGTCAGGGCATTTTTTAGCTTCAGCTAACCTGTGCAGTTCCCGACCTGTACTATTTACTGACACTGAGCATGAAAAAATAAGGGAGGAGTCCCATTTTTCATCAGTGACATTCCTCACCCTAATTAGCATAAAATTTCCACTGTCACTTGAGCAATTTGGCACTTCAATTCCTTGGCTAGCAATTCCGAACACCTCTGCTATATTATATATCATACATAGAACTGGATAATTAATTTCTGAATGTACTAAGCAGTGGAGAATATAAATGAGGTGGTAAGACATTTCTGACTGTCGAATAGAGTAAGATTTGGAAATACAGAAAAGAAAATAAACACTTCCCAAAAACAGCTTGTTGCCTAGCAACAGCAAGCTTTGACCAGTAATAAAGTCCCCTTTCTTTCTAGATTTTAGCAGTCTCGGTCACTCCCCTACAAGAATCTGAAAGAATTCAAAATGACTACATTTGGAAAACCTCCTTTATACAGGTTAAAACTGGTACATTAATATGTAAAAATCCTAAGCACATTGTTGCTACTTTTATCTTGCTTGTTCAATATCATTGGTCGTATTTTGTTATATTGAGCTTTTTGATTTTCAAATTGTTTCATAAAAGGATTGACGAACAATTCATGATTTTTTTGAAAACAATATGGTTATCTCAGATTTAAATTATTTCTATTGATAGGTTCTTTTCTTCAGCATAAACTCACTTCCTCCTGGGGAGTTTCAACAAGCAGATATAAAAGATAAGCTATTGAACAATTACATTCTTAGTTTGTTACTTTCCTTTTTACTATTAAACCTTCTCAAAGCCTCATGAATTTTCTTTTATCTTTCAAAGAGCTGGCACAAGCACAATGGGTTGAATGGCCATGCTCTGCACTTGAAGATTCTATCTGAATATTTCCTTTGTGCTTTCCATTCCTTTATTCTCTTTGTGTATCACTTGGAACAGCATGGTGCTTTGTTAAGCAAAACAGGAGAAAGCAATAGGCTTCAGAGTCATGGACCGCTACTGTTGAATAAATTACAAGAATTGCCATAACAGATTTGTGTGATTACAATTAACTATAGTTAACGAGATCTAGCTTAGAAAAAGTGATTGCTTTTGTTATAATATTGGCAATATTTTCTCCTGAATGTTCCCTCCCCTCTTTCATAAACGGGCACTGAATCCAAGTTCAGGAAATTGTCATGACAATACCAAAGTCAGAAATCTCATCTAAGCATCATATGAAAAATCTGAAGGCTGCAAAATCAGGAAGCATAGATAGAGGATCGGAAAAACCCGCCGGGTGTATTAATACGTAGATCATAGAACTGAGAGTGGTACAGCACAGTACAGACCACAATTTCCTACCAACCTTTTAACCTACTCCAAGATCAATCTAATCCCTCCCTCCCCATAGCCCTCCGCTTTCTTTCATCTGTATGCTTACCTAAGTGTCTCTTAACTATCCCTGACATATCTGCCTCTATCACCACCGGTGACACCATGTTCCACACAACCACCACACTGTGTATAAAAAAAAGGCCTACTGTGACATCCCCCTGATATTTTCCTCCAATCACCTTAAAATTATGCCCTCTTGTATTAGCCATTTCCATCTCTGGGAAAAAGTTCCTGACTGACCACTCTATTTATGCCTCATATCAACTTGCTCAACTTTTTCAAATTACCCCTCATCCTCCTTCACCTCAAAGAGAAATGCCCTAGCTCATTTGATGTATCCTCATCACATGCTCTCTAATCCAGGCAGCATCCTGGCAAATCTCCTCTACAACCTCTGTAAAGCTCCCACACCCTTCCTATAATGAAGCAACCAAAACTGAACATCGTACTCCAGGTATGGTCTAACCAGAGTTTTGTAGGACTCAAACACTCCCTCGCAGTTCTTGGACAGTGCCCCAACTAATGAAGTCCAACACACCAAAGACCTTCTTAACCACCCTATCAACTTGTATAGCAAACTTGAGGAATCTATGGGTATGGATGCCAAGATCCCTCTGTTTCTCCAAACTTCTAAGAACCCTGCTATTAACCCTGCACTTTGCCTTCATATTCGATGTACCAAAGTGTATCACTTCACTCTTTTCCAGAGTGAACTCCACCTGCTACTTACAGTATCAGTCCAGCTATGCATCCCATCAATGTCCTGTTATAACCTACAACCTTATGCACTATCCAATTAACCTCCAACCTTTGTGGCATCTGCAAACTTACATTCCACTCCCTCATTTATAAAAATCCCAAAATACAGGTGCCCCAGACCAGAACCCTTCAGGACACCACTAATCACCACCCTCCAGGCAGAATAGGGAAGTTATGGAAACTATGACGATTAAAGAGGAGGAAGTACTGGCGCTTTTAAGGAATATAAAAGTGGATAAATCTCCGGGTCCTGACAGGATATTCCCTAGGACCTTGAGGGAAGTTAGTGTAGAAATAGCAGGGGCTCTGACAGAAATATTTCAAATGTCATTAGAAACGGGGATGGTGCTGGAGGATTGGCGTATTGCTCATGTGGTTCCATTGTTTAAAAAGGATTCTAAGAGTAAACCTAGCAATTATAGGCCTGTCAGTTTGACGTCAGTGGTGAGTAAATTAATGGAAAGTGTTCTTAGAGATGGTATATATAATTATCTGGATAGACAGGGTCTGATTAGGAATAGTCAACATGGATTTATGCATGGAAGGTCATGTTTGACAAATCTTACTGAATTTTTTGAAGAGGTTATGAGGAAAGTTGACGAGGGTAAAGCAGTTGATGTTGTCTATATGGACTTCAGTAAGGCCTTTGACAAGGTTCTGCACGGAAGGTTAGTTAGGAAGTTTCAATCGTTAGGTATTAATATTGAAGAGGTAAAATAGATTCAACAGTGGCTGGATGGGAGATGCCAGAGAGTAGTGGTGGATAACTGTTTGTCAGGTTGGAGGCCGGTGACCAGTGGTGTGCCTCAGGGATCTGTACTGGGTCCAGTGCTTTTTGTCATATACATTAATGATCTGGATGATGGGATGGTAAATTGGATTAGTAAGTATGCAGATGATACTAAGGTAGGTGGTGTTGTGGATAATGAAGTAGGTTTTCAAAGCTTGCAGAGAGATTTAGGCCAGTTAGAAGAGTGGGTTGAACGATGGCTGATGTAGTTTAATGCTGATAATTGTGAGGTGCTACATTTTGGTAGGAATAATCCATATAGGACATACATGGTAAACGGTAGGGTATTGAAGAATGCAGTAGAACAGAGTGATCTAGGAAGAATGGTGCATAGTTCCCTAAAGGTGGAATCTCATGTGGTGAAGAAAGCTTTTGGTATGCTGACCTTTATAAATCAGAGCTTTGAGTATAGGAGTTGGGATGTAATGTTAAAATTGTACAAGGCATTGGTAAGGCCAAATTTGGAGTATTGTGTACAGTTCTGGTCACCAAATTATAGGAAAGATGTCAACAAAATAGAGAGGGTACAGAGAAGATTTACTAGAATGTTACCTGGGTTTCAGCACCTAAGTTACAGGGAAAGGTTGAACAAGTTAGGTCTTTATTCATTGGAGCATAGAAGGTTGAGGGGGAACTTGATAGAGGTATTTAAAATTATGAGGGGGATAGATAGAATTGAAGTGGATAGGCTTTTTCCATTGAGAGTAGGGGAGATTCAAACAAGAGGACATGAGTTGAGAGTTAGGGGGCAAAAGTTTAAGGGTAACACGAGGGGGAATTTCTTTACTCAGAGAGTGGCAGCTGTGTGGAACGAGCTTCCAGTAGAAGTGGTAGAAGCAGGTTCGGTATTGTCATTTAAAGTAAATTTGGATAGGTATATGGACAGGAAAGGAATGGAGGGTTATGGGCTGAGTGCGTGCCAGTGGGACTAGGTGGGAGTAAGTGTTCGGCACAGACTAGAAAGGCCAAGGTGGCCTGCTTCCATGCTGTAATTGTTATATGGTTATAATACATTCCATCTACTACCACTTTCTTCCTTCTAGGGGTAAGCCAATTCTGAATCTGCTTAGCCAAGTTTCCCTAGATGCCATGCCTCCTATCTTTCTGAATGCGCCTACTATGGGGAGTCTTGTCAAATGCCTTACTAAAATCCATATATATCACATTCACTACTCCACCTTCATCAATTTCTGTCACTTCATCAAAGAAATCAAGTCCAGAGAAACTTGAGGGGGCCCTAAGAGGGAACAAGACCAGGGAATCTTGAGTGAGGCTATCGGACATTGTGGGGAAACTTGAACAAGACTAGGGAAATTTGAGGGAACCCTCAAATGAGACCATTGGACCTCGAGGGGAAACTTGAGGGGAGCCTCAAGTGGAGCCCAAAGAGGGAGGCTTGGGAGTCCTTGAGATGGGAAGAACATTGAAATAACCTTGGAAACATCGAAGAAAATTTCTTGGGAACCTTGAATAGACCTTGACAAGCTTAATAACGTCAGCGTTTAGGCCGGGTTGTTTGCCCTGGAAAAAGCCTTGAAATCTTGAAAACATGAAACAAACTCAAAGCCTAGGGAAGGATGTGGCTCACGGTGTTTTACTTTTCCAAAACTTACACTATCAAGCTGTATGTTAAATTAAATTAACTTTATCAATAAGCTTGCTTGAAGTGTTCAATTGTTTTGCAGATCAGAGTCACAGGACACTTAAGCTGGGAACAAGTTGAACCACTCAGAATGAAGACTGGAGAAACTCAGAGACTAGAGAAGCTCAGAACGTGGACTCAGAACCTGGAACAGAGGAACTCGGAACATTGTCAAGAAAATTTGGAACATGCACTTGAGAATAAATGAAATTCTCACCTAAAGTCAACCAATGTTAAAATGCCACTATTCAACCTCCACTGGGTCCTTTACTTGGCCCAGTTTTTGTACTTGGTCCTTCTGTTGCAATGTGCACTGGCAAATTAGAACCCAAGTGTGGAAGAAAGACAGGCTCTGATGTAGAAATGGTGACCAGTCCATTCATAAGAATCTCAACAAAACATCGGCGGCTCGACTGAGCGACAACGTAAAAGGTAACATTCTCAAAACTAGGACTCTGAAATTAGCGCTAATTGGGCATCCCCTTAAATAATTCAAGTAACATGGAATCCCTGAGCCAATCAAAATGAACTTAACCAGCTTAAACAGAAGGTACCAGGAGAATGCATTACAAAGAATGAGTCACTTGAGAAAAACACATAAGGAATTCTAAATGATTAACAATTGTCGTTAAACAACAACAAACCAATTTATCATCATCATCATTATGTGCCGTGTTGTATGAGGTGGGCAATCATGATCTTCCATCTGGATTTAATCTGAAAAGTTCCAATAAGCTCTTCAGAACTTTTGCCTGCCCATCCCTTGATGTAACTCATGAATATCATGCACTGCCAACCAGAACTGTTTCTTCCATCAGTTGTTCCCATCACTACAAGATGTTCAAGCTTCTCTATCCTCAGTAAATGTTCCAGAAATTTCAGCTGCTGTTTCCTGATTGATGACATCAGCTTTCTTCTTATTCCGGCTTTTCACAACACTTCCTTATTTGTTACTCTGTCCTTCCACGATCTTCTCAACATTCTTCTCAAAAACCACATTCCTGCAGCTTCGAGTCTTCCCTCATTTTGCTTTGGTATTGTCCATCGTTCACTTCCATATGTTCATGTGGAATGAATACTGCAATACTGAATTTTGTACTCATAGAAATTATATTATTCTTCAGTATCTTACTCAAACATGCATTTAGCAATCCCAATCTTCCTTCTAATTTCAACATCAGCCCTGTGGTCAGATTTTATCGTGCTTCCTAAGTAATTGAACCTCCAAGTTTGTTTAATTATTTTGTTGCCCATTTTCAGTTTGTATTTCTGTACACTTTCTTCTTTGTGACAGCCATACATTGTCTTTTTGCAAGTTGATGGTCAATCTTATCTTTGCACTTTCTTTGACGACTTCATCTAATATTTCTTGGAACTTCTCTCTCAAAGTAGCTATCAGCACTGTGTTATCTGTGTATTGTAAATTGTTCAAATTGTATGCAATGATCATACTTGGAATACTGCTAATTTCTTTTAGAATCTTCTCACCATAAAAGTTGAATAGATCAGGTGAGAGAACACAATCCTGTCTGACTCCTCTCTAAATCTGGACAAAATCACATGTCTCATATTCAAATCTCACTTCTGCTCTTTGTTCCCAATACAAATTTCTGATTGTTCTAATATATTTCCCATCAATATCCAAATGCTGAAGGATTTTTATAAGCATGTCTCACTTTATCAAAAGCTTTGGTATAATCAATGAAACATAGTTATAGGTCATTTCTGGGACTCTATAGGTTGCTCACAAATCATTCTAAGGATGAAGTTTTCATTTCAGATTCCACTGTCTTCAATGAAGTTGCACCTCTCTTGCGCAAACTCCAGTTTCATATTTTCCTTGCTCTCATCATGATTCATAGCACAACTCTCACAACATGACTCATCAAACTAATTGTGAGGTGTAACTCACATTCAATTGCTCTTAAATTTTATCAGTATTGCAATAAATCCTAGGTTGCTTATTTCCTCAGAAATCTCTCTGCTATGTATTTCATTCAGCAAACTGTCAACCTTTCAATCCCAAAATCTTCCAGTGCTTAAATAATTTACATAACAATCCCATCTGGTCCTAATGCCTTATTCTTTTTTATTTTTCCCCATTGCTGCTTTAATTTCTAATTTCGTAATCAGTGGGCCGTCCATGTTCTTAGTAATTATTGGCCTTCCTCCTCTCATATCTTTAAACAAGTCAGCTATGTATTCAGACCATCTAGTCAGTATATCTGCTTTCTCCATGAGTATCGATCCATCTTTCACCTTCAAACACTCGCTAGATGTACAAGAATTAGCACTAGTGAGCATCCCCACTTTCTTTTGCATCGCACCAGAACTCTTCAGCTTCTCTATCTCTTTGCACTCTCCATTTATCCATTATTCTTTCACATCCTACACTTTCACTTGATTTCTTTGTTCAATGTTTTATATCTGTCCCTGTTCTTTGATGTGACTTTCTGTCTTTCTTTCATTAGATCCAGAATTTCATCTGTCATCCATTTTACTTCTCTTTTCTCTTTTTCAGTATCTCTTTATTAGACACATCCATCACTGCCTTTTTAAACTTCAGCCAGCTTGGTGTGTTCTCCACTGTCAGAGCTTCAAATCTGTTCTTCACTCCCTCAGGTTTGGGGGTTGAAGACCGTTCTTTTTTGTGCAGAGGGTGGTGGGTTTGCTGTTTCTCTCTGAACTGACAATTCATGGCTTTTCTTGGTTTTGTGGCTACAGTATCTGGAGAAGAAGAATCTCAGAGTTGTATATGGATACATACTTTGATAATAAATTAACCTCTGAAATAACCTGAAGACAGTGTTCAACTTGAATTGGCTATAACTGGTTTGACATGGCCTGATTCAAGGAAAATGGTGAGGTGCTTAGATACTGTGGCCTTTCAGGGTCCAACCAAAAGTTTAATTGTTCATCCTTTACATCTTTTTCATGATTGCAAGATACTGCTGATTTCCAAGAACATCAAGAACTACAGATGTGCCCCACAAGTGAGTTGCTTGAGAGCGGTGGATCTGGGCTTGTTGCACTCTGTGTTGAAGCCTGCTTTGGCCACCCAGGGGAGAAGGTGCACGGAGATGGTCTGCTATCCAATGGATAGTGCAGGTGATTGTCTTGGACATCTTTGTTGTGATCGCAAGTTGCTATTGGACACTGGTAATATAGAATACTGCAAATCCGATTCATTAGTTTATTGGCGACACCAACGGTGGAGGAGCTGCGTTGCCTCGGTTGTGGTGCGGGCCAGGCCCTCGAGCCTCGGGGTCACCTGTTGCGGCCTCCAGGGAGGGGGACACCAGAGCTGGCTGTGTATTCCATACTGTGTTGGTGACTGTCCTTTCCTGTTGTTGCTCACACGGTGGAAGACAACCTGGTTTGCAGTTATCTGTGGCTGTACTGTGTGATATAAAGAACAGCTTGCAGGCTTGTTCTTGCAGAAACGTGGATCCAGGGAAACATCGATGCACCATCAATATACAGGCCATCACACTCAGAAACATGGCTTAGACTAATAATTTTTAATTTTTTTGTAACTGTACATATCTCGGCTAACATAATTATGTGTGCTTTATGTGCTGTATGCAGTGTGTGACTGTGGGTCTATGCTTGCACCTTGTCCCCAGAGGAACACTGGTTTGTTTGGATGTTTTTGTGTGCATGGTTGAATGCCAATTAAACTTGAACTTGAACAAAGGAATTACATCAGAGGTAGATCTTAATTTAGAAGGAGAACAATGAGATAATGTTATCTGTAGCTTGGGGCCAGAACCAATGAAAACTAGGCACAGGTGAACCAACAAGTCAGAACAGATTGGGAAAACGAATAAAAATGAAGGATTTCAGAGGTAGAGCTGTGAGAACTCTGGAGGCTAACCATTGCAAGGAAGGCACCCTTTCCACTATGCCTCTCCTCCTCCGCCCCACCCCCACCCCCATATCCCATATACCTGGGCAGTGAACAAAAAGGTTGGCTGTTTGGCCAATAGAAGATCCCTTATTTTGTTAAGCTAAGTGGAAGAAGTAGTTTAGGTGAATGCTGTTACTAAAGCAAACATAGCATTCAGGAACTGTTAACCTGGAACGAACATTGCAAACGTCCATGTAAGTTATGACAGACAGACAGACAGACATACTTTATTGATCCCGAGGGAAACTGGGTTTCGTTACAGTTGCACCAACCAAGAATAGTGTAGTTGGTGCGACTGTAACGAAACCCAATTTCCCTCGGGATCAATAAAGTATGTCTGTCTGTCATAACTTACATGGATGTTTGCAATGATACAATGAAGTTGATACCATAAAGTTGGAAGTTTGAATTAATTACATTTATGTGCTCATTTCCCTAATCTGACTGAGTTAATAAAGCCAAGGTTCAACAAACCTGACCTGACTTTCACCCGACAACTTCATGTACAAACCTGTGATAGACCCAGAAATGATTAAATGGAGCAGCCTCTTGTGTCTTCATAAACAAATTAAATCCCTGGTTGATTTCACCTTTCAGTAGCTCAGACACATGAATCCAGGGGAATAATTTCTCTTGTTGCAAGCGAGATTGGTCTTCCTGGTCCTTGTGCCGTAGTCGATAAGGCCAGATCTGTGCCATAATTTTCATTATGATATTCCCAAAAATACAAAGGGTGCCAACCCATACAACAGCCTGAGTTACACAAATTCAGTTACACAGTAATTCAGTGTGTATCTCCTCTTCAGTTACCTCATTGAACACCCAAAACCACATGATAAACACAGGAGATTCTCCAGATGCTGGAAATCCAGAATAACACACACAAGATGCTGGAGGAACTAAGCAGGTCAGGCAGCATCTATGGAAAGGAATAAGCAGGACTGGAAAGGAAGGGGGAAGAAATCAGAATAAGAAGGTAGAGGGAGAGGAAGGAATACAAGCTAGCAGGTGATAGGTGAAGCCAGGTGAGGGGGAAGGTGGATGGGTGGGAGGAGGAGAGTAGAAGAAGGGAAAAAGGGAACGAGGAAGGACATCAGCAGGAGGTGATCGTTAGGTGAGGCTAAGAGAAGGGGTAAGAAGGGAGCAAGAATGGGAAATGAAAAAAGAGAGAAGCAGGAGAGAGCAGAAATTACCAAAGTGAGAGAAATTGAGAGAAAATGATTCATGCCATCAGCTTGGAGACTACCCTGATGGAATATGAGATGTTGTCACTGGAAGCTGAGAGTGGCCTCATTGTGGCAGCAGAGGAGGCCATTGACCTCAATATTGGAAAAAAGAATGGGAAGTAGAATTAAATGGGCAGCCACTGAGAAAACCCACTTGCTGCGGACAGAATAAAAGTGCTCCAATGGATGATTTCTTTCTTGCTGAGACTGGAAACTGTGAAAAGTCACCCACCCCTCTTAAATTAGAAGACAATGAAATAAACAAATAATTTTGGCAGGACAATGTAATCAAGACAATTACATGCATTGCATAATAACATTATCTCTCTTCTCATAAGAGCCATAAGTGATAACTATACTCTAGTACCACCTCACCTGTCCATAGCATTACACATTTAGAACTAATAACTCAAAGCCATGTGCGAATCATTTTATTATTACTGCAAACTGATGTGAACTCTTGCTACTGGTCTCCTCACGCCAATGCAGATTGAATATTTCACGGCATCTTCTGAATGCTGAACCTAGAGAGTTCATTACATGATATGGCAGGCTGACACACCATGAACTGTGGTAAATCATTGAGCTCAGAAAGATGTTTCAGCTTTACTGAAAAGATAAAAGAACAAGTGGACTGGAAAATACAGAAAATTTAAAGTTCTCTTTACAAACAATCTTGTGGTTACCTATTACTGTTGTTATCGGCATCACTGGCTGTACCACCTAAGTAGGGATCTGTCCTGTCAGAGCCATGAAAGTTGTCCAGTAATCCTTCATTACTGTTAGTGCAGCTCAACTTCAAAGGAACTCCAGTAGTAAATCTGGCATATTTAGTTTTGAATGGCCATGGACAGCAAAACAATAAATGGGAGAAGTCTCAACAATATACAGAAACTAGTGATAGGACTGAATTATTTGCAACCATATTCATCCAGAAGTACTGTGTGGATAACCTGTACTAGCTTTCTGCAGTCTTCTATACTCCATCAGAAGCCAAACTGCAGCCAAGTCAAGATAGGCAGTGGAGCCAGATCAAGTTCATGTTTAATCATCATCATACGGTTGAATGTACAAGGACAATCTACATGACAGTGGATTGTCCTGCTCCAGCTTGTTTTGGACTACTGAGCTTCTTTGAAATCGGTGGCAAGCTATTCTCAGCAATATTGGGATAAACGGCATCTGCAGGTTTGCCACCTAGCTTGGAACGCACTGAAGAAGGAACTTTGGTTTTTTAACCATCGTCATGACCATGGCTCAGAATAGACCCAATTGCAAATATTTCATAGAGTTCCTTGTTATAACTTGGAACTATCTGGAATTCAACAGCAGGAAATCACAATGCGTTTCGGAAAACCTTTTGTGCTTGAACAAAGGTCTTGTCTGTTAAATCACAGCCATTGATTTTGATGATACATTCATTCTCCTGGAGCAGGCTCTCTTTTCTTGAACAGTTGTTCTCTTCAATACCACGAATACTCAGGCCAAGGAATTTTCCACTCAGCGTAGAGTTAAAAGGCACCACATGGATTCCCAGGGGGCCACCGCCTCCAGAAAATTCTACTTTCTTTGTCAAATCACTTAGAGTGCTTTCTGAATGCTTGTCTGGTGGTCCTGGAGGCTCTGTTCTTACATCCTCTGTGGGTGCCCCATTTGCTACTGTTACGAGTGGCTTCACATGCAGGTTCCCGTTAGCGGGATCATCAGGCTGAGATGCACCTTGCTGTAACTAGGCAGGTGGTACAAGAGCTGGGTCACTGCTTTGCCGTACTAGAAGTGGCATGCTGGCTTTCAGTGCCGAGGGGGTAACTTCAATTGCTCCTGTAATAGGCTGAAGCGCTGCAAGCTGCGCTGCGAGCTCACTCTCAAATGTGTCCGGCCTATGTCTGTCACTCACGTTGCCATCGGCGACTTCATCTGCACGCTGCACCTCATGCTCTTCCGTCATGTGTGCATATTTAAATTCATGCCAGTTGAGCCAGATTTAGTGAAGCCGATCATGGCCCAGAAGACTGTGCCCACTGCCCTTAGCTTTCACCAGCCTGGCTTCAGCCTTTTGGCCCCCAGCCGAAATATCCACATATAACACCCCTAAATAAGGTATGGGCTGCCCCGTATAGGTCCTGAGTTGGAGCTTAGGTGGTCTGATGGGAGGCAGGTTGAATCCCCATGTCCTCCTGTAGGTCTCTTCACTAATGACCGATGCAGTAGTCCCTGAATCAATCTCAAACTTAATGTCCTTTCCCTTGACAGTGACTGTGGCATAATATGGTTCAGGTGGTCCCTCATCCGTTTCCACTCCAAACATGTTGTGGGCACACGCTGCCTCCTCGTCTGCTTCTCCTAGGTGGTGTGTGGCTGCCTGAGTCTGTTGAGCTTTCCCCTGTCCAGGCTTAACCTTACCCTTTATGCTCCTGCACTTTTTAACCAAATGTCCCTTCTTGCTACAAGCATGACAGACAGTGCCTTTGAATTTACAAACATTAGCATAGTGCGTTCCTCCACACGAAAACATTCCACCCGCTTTTCCTGTCTACCAGTCTCCCTCCTGACTTGGAGCACTGCCACCGACTGCGACCCCCCCATATCCTTTCTGTATATCCTTGGCATTATTAGCAGCCAACTCCATGCCTTGAGCAATCTCTAGGGCTGTCTTGAAAGTCAACGGTGGGGTTTCCCCCAACAAGCGGCGTTGTACGGTGTCATTATTAATGCCGCATACTAATCTGTCATAGAGCATGTCATCCAACACGGCTCCGAAATCACAATGCTCCGACAGCTGCCGAAGCTCGGCCACAAAATCGCCCACAGACTGACCTGGCTTCCGGACATGGCTGTGAAACTTGAACCGTTGGACTATCACCGAAGGCTGCAGATTGTGGTGGTTCCCCACGAGCTTGACCAGTTCGTCGTATGGAATATCTCCCGGTTTCCGCGGTGTAGCTAAGTTCCATATCAGCTTGTACATCTTTGCCCCACACACACTTGGGAGAATAGAGCGCTTCTTAGCCTCCTCAGTAATTCCATTCGCACAGAAAAAGTGGCCCAACCTTTCCTCGTACTCCGGCCACTCGGCGAACTCACCAACCGTTCAGAATGCAGCCATCCGAACACGAGGCTCCTCGCCCGCTCACAGCTCCTGATCGAAAATGGGGCCGACCCATCCACAAAACTAGTTTACCTCGTCACCAAAAATATGTGGTAACTTCTAATTTACAAAAAGACCACTTGACAACTTGATGGCCAAAAGAGCATCTTTATCTGGGATGGCAAATGCTATTTACAATACAGAGGCTTCCAGGTACCTCGTGCGGCATGGGTGGAGGAACTATATACAATGCATACTGGGAGTAAAAAGAGCGGAAGTAAAGAGCCCGCCAACCCCGGATCCCGCCTCTTGCTACCAACAGCTTCCCGATTAGTATTAACTTACTTTTAATAATACTCACATTACACTTTCCTTGTAACACTCTCCTCTGCTCTCTCCCTATAATATCCACATCCTTCCTGTTGTGCAATGGTCAGAACTAAACACAGTACTCCAAGTGGGGTTCTAACTAAGGTCTTATATAGCTGTAACATTACCTCACGGTTCTTGGACTCAGTTCCACAGTTAATGAAGGCCATCACAGCATATGTTTTCTTAACAACACTGTCAACCAGTGCAAAGTAAAGAAACTTTACCTTCTGAATGAGCCTTGCATGGGGTACCTTATCAAATGATTTACTGAAATCCATATATGCTACATCCACTGTTCTATCTTCATTGATGTGTTTTGTTACATCCACAAAGTATTCAATCAGGCTCGTAAGGCACAACTTGCCCTTGACAAATTCATGCTGACTATCTCTAATTAGATTATGTCTCTCCAAATGCCTATAAATCTTGTCTCTCAGGACTTGCCCACCACTGAAGTCAGACTCACTGGTCTACAATTTCCTGGGTTATCTCTACTCCCTTTCTTGAACAAGGGAATGACATATGCAACTTTTCAATCCTCTGGTACTTCTCTCATCCCAATTGATGATGCTGTTTGTGGATTTCAGTTCGGCGTTTAACACCATCGTCCCTCATACCCTCTGCTCCAAATTGTCTCACCTTACTGTGCCACCTGACCTCTGCGATTGGATTTACAGCTTCCTGACCAACAGAAGTCAGCAGGTAAGGATGGGACAGGTCACCTCGGATATTCGAATCACCAACACCGGCGCCCCCCAGGGGTGTGTCCTCTCTCCACTGCTGTTCTCCCTCTACACCAATGACTGCACCTCCTCCAACCCCTATGTGAAGCTTTTGAAGTTTGCAGACGACACTACCGTCATCGGACTCATCCAGAATAGTGATGAGTCTGCATATCGACAGCAGGTGGACCAACTGGCACTCTGGTGCAGTCGGAACAATCTGGAGCTGAACACGCTCAAGACAAAGGAGATGATAGTGGATTTCAGGAGACATCCCCCCGCTATGTCTCCCCTCACAGTCCTCAGCAGCCCTGTGTCCACCGTGGAGAACTTCAGGTTCCTGGGAACCACCATCTCTCAGGATCTGAAGTGGGAGCAGAACATCAGCTCCATCCTGAAGAAGGCTCAGCAGCGGATGTATTTCCTGCGGCTCTTGAGGAAATACGGTCTGCCTCAGGAATTGCTGCTGCAATTCTACACTGCAGTCATTGAGTCTGTCCTGTGCACCTCCATCATTCTGTGGTTTGGAGCCGCCACCAAGCAGGATAGAACCAGACTACAGCGCACAGTGAGGACTGCCGAGCACATCATTGGAGCCTCCCTGCCCTCTTTTGTGGACCTGTACTCTTCCAGGTTGAAGAAGAGGGCGGGGAACATCATAAAGGACTCCTCCCATCCTGCGCACGGACTGTTTGATCTGCTTCCGTCTGGTAGGTGCTTCAGATCCCTCCAGACTAAGACTAATAGGCACTGGAGAAGTTTTTTCCCTACTGCGGTCACTTTGCTGAACAGTTAACTGTCGGCTAACTATTACTTGGATTGCACTACCTGTATGTATAATCTATATTTTCATTTATATTTATCATTATTATTGTTATGAGCAGAGAGACAACATCTGCCAGAAGTAAATTCCTTGTATGTGCATAGGTACTTGGCGATTAAAGTCTGATTCTGATTCTGATGCAAAGATCATGCCAAAGACTCAGCAGTCTCCTCCTGCGCTTCCCACAGTAGTCTGGGGTGTATCTCATCCAGCCTTGGTGACTTATCTAACTTAATACCTTTCAAAAGCTCCAGCACATCCTCTTTCTAAATATCTGTACACTTAAGCATTTCAGTCCACTCTAAGTTATCCCACAATTGCCAGGGTCCTTTTCACTCATGAATTCCAGCATTTTCAGAAAAATTTGTCTCACTTGTCAGTCTTCTTTGAATTCTGTCACAAGAGATTTGGGGATGACAGAAAAAATATATCAAGATTCTGCTCAAAGTCTCTTGGAAAACATGTTATATCCTTACTGATTAATAGAAGAAGCAGGCTCTGGATGACTCCTGCTGGCAGAGAAGCTTCTAGGAAGACAAGAAGATCCTCAGAACTCTTTAATAGTTGTACATGAAGACACAAAAAGTGAAATAACTTCATGGAGTAGCCTTTCATCACATTCTAATGAGACTTGGTAGAGTTGATGCAGAAATGTATGGGGTATCCGGAGCCAATGAGACCAAACCTTTACAAGTTTTAATTTTTTTCTGAGGCAAATCCAACAATTCTAATATGATCACCTATAACATTTTCTGTTTATAATTTCACCACTGCCTCATATTTCTTTAAGAAGTTCTGTCACTTGTATTTGTATTATAACAAATATTCAACATTCTCTTCATGCACTTCAGTCTACTCTGCATATTACTTGCCAAGATGCATTTTTGAATTTGCTTGTACCTGCCAGATTCAGATATTGCCTATTTACAGTAGGTCTACAGCAAGAGGTTGTGATTCCCCAAGGACATTCTCTTCTTCATATCTCATTTCTTAGTTCTGCACTTTGCATTTTTCCTTTCACTACCTCTTCATCTTTCTGCCTCCAGTTTGAAATACCTCAGCTATTTTGGGCAAAGTGCATTTGAAAAACCCAGGAGTAAACTTAACTGATCTTAAACTTGATTGATTCATTACATTTTTCCTTCTGGGTTTCAAGTTTCTGAGCTTGATGTGTACTCTCACAGTGTGATTTCAATTTGATTATTTAAAGAGCTAATGCAAAAAGTCAGAGCTGAGCGAGGCAGAAGATGCTTAACAGTAACTGAAAATCAAAAAAAAAACTGCAAATGCCAGGACTTTACATACAGGTACTTCTGAGATTCCTCCCTTTTCCCTTAGCCGATGCTTTCCCTCCAGTGTCTATAATGAAGTCATTGACCAGGCTTGTTCATTTCCCACACTGCTCTCAGCCACACTTCTTCAGGCTAGAGTTCAGTTTTCAGTCTCTAGCACTTTCATTGAAGTTCTATTACCTGACATCTGTCCTCCTCTCTCCTTTTCAGCATTTTGAAGGGGCTGATCCTTTCATATCTCCCTAATTAGAGTCACAGAGTATTACATCATGGAGACAGGCACTTCATTCTTCTTATCTATGACAACCATGGTGCTCAGCAAATCTGTCCCATTTGCCTGTGCTAGGTCCATATTCCTCTAAACACACACCCACCCCTATCTATACAGTTATCCAAATGTCTTTTAAGTGTTGTTATGTATCTGCCTCAATCACTTTCCCTTGACAGCTCATTCCATGTATGGAGTCATAGAATAAAACAGTATATTTTCAGCCCACCTGGTCTATGCCAACCAAAATTCCCATCCGTTAGTCCTATTTGACCATGTTTGCTCCTTATCCCTCTAGCCTTTCCTGTCTATGTACATGTCTTCAAACTTATTTAGTTGTACAGGCATCAGAAGGCAATTTTGAAAAGTTGTTAGTTATTAAGGAAATGTTTGATTTACTTTAATGCTGTCTGATTACTACTCCTTCAAACAAACACCATTTATTCGAAACAAAAGCAGAAATGCTGGAAGAACTCATCTGGTCAATTCAAGCAACATCTATGGAAAGAGGATGTTACCTGACTGCCTGCACTCTTACAGCATTTCCATTTTTGCTTCAATTCCAACATTTGCAGTTTTATTTATTTCCACGTGCCATCTGCCACTTGGTCTAAAGGCCTGGATTTATTGTTTTCATTATGTGTGAATTTAAATCAGGTAATTTGTAAATGGCTCGCTCAACATTCCTATCTTAAAGGCTTAATTTTGTGATAATCCCATTTTTGGCTGCATCAAAAAATGGCAACAGATCTTAAAGAATATCTTTCATCAGCTGAAATAATGATTGTGTTCCATTATGCTGACTACAATTATTTACTCAGTTGTTTATGTTTACAATTACTCAAGTTCAGCTTAGTCAAATTGGGCTTGGCAAAACTAACCATTAATTTATACCCAATTTCTTCATTGCTCCGAGGAAGAAAATCCACATTTTAACCCACAGCCTTACAAAGCACTATTGATCTCAGGCAGGTTGATAGAAATGATGGTCTGAAAGGGGATATTGCTGAAAGCTTTTGTGAATATAGACATTTCAATTAAAGCACTTTGACTTCTTGCCCATTAGTTCTGATATGCTGTCATTCATCTCTACAAAATGAGTTTGCTCATGCAAAGGTGCAATAAAACATAGGTTTTAGAGACCTACAGTTAGAGTGAATAGGACAGAAAATCTCAGAAATCAAATGTATGAAATCTGTGGAGAACAGAGTGAAATGACTAAGACTATGCCTTTGTCTACACTGGACAATCCATATTTTAAACCTGCAAACTTCCTTTCAGTTCTTGGTTTCATTTCATAGACAAATTTCTCAAGTCCTGGAAACCAAAACTGGAGGTGTTATAACAAATTCTCTTCACAAATCATTTGAATATTGCTTAATTATCATATGCTAATATAAAACTCTAGTCAGCAGTGATTTGCATCAGCCAAAAGTTTTTCTAAGAATTTTTTTAGAAATGGACTGTGATCACACTTTAATTCTTTCAGATGTTTTACTTCCCACCTGCCCCACTAGCCCTTCAGGTTTAGAATGTTCTCCAAAGTACCTGAATTTCAGAGCTGGGAAATTTGTGGAATTACAATATTGAGTTAAAATGGAACATGGAAGAACTTAAGCACTAAAGAAAACTATGATTTAAAAAGCAAAAGTTAAGGAACTTACTATGACAATGGCATTCAGCACCATCCCCCACACTTAATTACATGTCAGATGTATTTAGCAGATCACTAGGTATTAAATTTAATTGCTCATTGTTTCAAAATGTTATTACTATGTCTTTTCCAAATGAGCATTTATAACCATCTCATTCATTTACAAAATTGTCAAACCCCTTCATTCCTCAAAACACAAACTAGGAAATTAAACTGAAACATCTGCCAAAATCAAATCTACTGAGTAGCAAAGTCCCAAATCCTTCAACAGAAAACAAAGGCCATTTCACTCTGCAGGAAATTAATGTTCATCAGACAGGAAGCAGAATCTAACGCTTGACTCACCTCTAATAAAAATGCACATTGAACTTTACAAAAAAGTTAAGAAAATTAATCATCAATATGTACATAGGAACAAAATATGCCCAAATCAGTGTATTATATATTCTAAGTGGAAACTGAGAGGTGTACATGTTTCCACATGTGACCCTCGGTCTCGCCCAGTTCGTGTTCGTCTAGGGGAATCAGCCTTCGGCCCCGCCAGACTGGGTAATAACGTTTGTGTGGATGCTGTGTAATGTACCCCCAGTTACAAACCCACAGTGCAAAATATCAGACAGTACATCATATACAATTAAATGATAGACTAATCTGAATATAGGGTTAGTAATGAAAGTAAGCAAAACAAAAAAAAGGGCCCAAGTCAAAGTCAAATCGAGCTCCCTCAGTAGTCATCCTTCCACCATCGACCTCCTCCAAACGTCAACGACCTTTGGACCCTCAGATCCCAGTCCACTCTGTCCGGTGTTCTACCAGCTTTCTCCACATGCGTCTTCCCTCTTCATCTCCTCAACAAAAGACCACGAAAACCTGGCTCCCAGACACACGAGAAAGAACAACGTTTCCTCATTGGCTAACCACTGCATACCAAACCTCGTTATTTCCTAGCCATAATCCAATCATTGCTGCTACAGAGAAACCGTTACCTCAGCAGCGAACATTACAGAGAAGCCATTACACACAACATTAACATTTTCCTTTCTGTTAATGACCAAGGTTGCAGGGCAAGTAACGTTGGTGAATTAATGCAATGTTGTTTTGAGTTCCATGGATTTGGCTACCAGAGTGTAGTGGGACAAGTAACTGTAAAGTCCAATGAAAGGCAGTCCAAGAAAACAAATTGTTCTTTCCTTTTAAAAGCTGAAGCTAAATAAAATGAATAATTTTCTTCTTTTATTAATTGCCCTTTGAAAATAAATTGCTGCAGTCTTGTGGTGATAATGTTCCCATGACAATGTCAAGTAGGGAATGATTTAATGACAATGATAGAAGGCAATAACGTGTCATCAGAACAATTTGATTTCCCAGTGTTACAATTCACCAGGCTTTCTGTTATCTTCTACTATATTTCTGGCTGCATGATCATCCCCAAATTTAATCAGCTCACCAATGTTCGCTCCATATCAATTGTAAAGGCTCCAAATTATGGAATTCCCTTCTTGACCTTTTGCTTTTCTTTCATGTCTATTCTTTTGAAACAATAACAGATTCTGTGTAATCTGGTTCTTTCTCCAATCTTTTGATCATCTCTTCTAATCTTTCTTTATGTATCGCTGTGCCAAGTGGAGTCTGATTGGCATTCAGATGTGAAAGAGTCCCCTAAGCATTTCATTTCTTACCACCTTGTTGATAAATCCTCCAGGAATGTTGTTTACATGTACAATTGCCAACTTGTAGTAGGTATCTTGTGGATCCCTCCTGTCACAATGGAGAGTGTGTTTATTGAATCAAATGAGAGCAAGTCTGCCTGTTAACCACTCCATCCTGAATGAATATCAAGGTTTATGAATGTTGCTGTATCTGATTTTTGACATGAATTTTGCATGCATAGGACATGCTTTGACTTGCCAGTGTGTGGGTAGTCAGTGATGAAAATCTGGACTTCCTCCTATGTTTTATTTATTTGTATTCTAACAAGCCTGTGCTGCCCAATTACATGTGTAGTCATTTAACCTACTACCTCGTATATCTTTGGAATAATAGAAGAAAACCCAACTGGTCATGTGGAGAACCAGATGGCAGCAGAATTGAATTAGAGTCAATAGTTTAGTAAGTCCATTTAATAACAAAGAAATGTATGCAATACACTTCCTGAAATTCTTGTTCTTCACAGACATCTGAGAAAATAGAAGAGTGCGCCAAAAGATGAATGACAGTAAAAACATTAGAATGTCAAAGGCCCCCACTCCCCCCTCCCACATACAAGCAGCAGCAAAGCAATGATACTCCCCACCCCACACACTTCCACAAAAAAAGCATCAGCACCCTCTACCCACCAAGCAATAGCAAGACCTGCAAGAAAGAACATGATCTGCAGATGACAGAAACTAATCATTCACGCAGACAATTCGACATACTGTCTCTCTCCCCGTTAAAGGGAAAGAGAGGTGCCCCTCTTTCACAGCAAGAGGAGCGGCATACCAAAACAACTCACTGATTTATGATGATAAAGTCTGTCACGTTGCTTTTTTCCAAGTTCCCTGGCTCATGAATTGGCAACAAACTCTCACCCGCCACGAGAGAGAGAGTGAACACATGATTCGCTGAGTACAGAACCTCCGACAGCTGATCTGCTGCTCCCAATGTTCTGTTTCCTCCTGCGACACTTCAGTCAGCGCCACAAGCATAGAATCAGCCCGTCCACAGGGCCACAAAGCCTCAGAACCCTGAAGGTGCACTCGTCTTCTTGGCCGCGTCCTTGGGATTTTGAAAAGTGGCTGGTCGTGGCCATCCCCCCCCCCCCCCCCACCCCCGGGCGCACGTCCCACCACCGGAGAGAACCAAAGTTTGAGTGTGTGTGTGTGTGTGTGTGTATATATATGTATCTGTGTGTATAGATCTAAACTGGCTGGTTGCAACCCAATTGTAAGTTGTCCTGTGATTAAGCTAATGTTAAATAGGTGGGATACTGGGCAATGTAGATTATTGGGCCAGGAAGACTGTTCTGCGCTGTTTCCTAAAGTAAAGTAAAATAGGACCAAGGTCATCCTCAATGGATGATTTGCTAATTCCAGATGGGGGAGTTAAAACTAACATCGCAAGGGGAAGAAGCATTACAGCAGTTTCACAAACTGAGAGGTAATATTGGGCATGAAAAGTAGGCATTTAGCAATGAACCTCGCAAGAAGGGGAAGTTTATTTGGAAGGTACAGGAAATAAAGGATAATGAAAAGGGCCTAAAAGTTTAATGATGCTTAATTGCTTATACTTTAATGCAAGGAGTCTATAAAACAAATGTGATGAAACAGGTTAATATGAGGAAGTATGACACAGTGTTCAATATGGAAATGTGCATTACAGATGGACAGGAATGGCAATTAAGTTCATAACGCCAAGTGGCATAATGGTTAGTGGGATGCTGTTACAGCTCAGGGCATTCAGGAGTTTGGAGTTCAATTCCTGCTCCATTCTGTATGGAGATTCTGTACATCCTCCCTGTGGAACACATGGTTATTCTCTGGGTCTTCCAGTTTCCACCCATTGTCCAAATTCGTACCGGGTAGGTAAATTGGACATTGTAAATTGTCCCGTGATGAGATTAGGGTTAATTGGGATTGTGGGGTTGCGGCAGCAGCTTGGCTCAAAGGGCCAGAGTGCCTGCTCTGTGCTGTATCACTAAATAAGTAAATAGGTTTTGGTTTCGATGGATGCAGGGGTGAAATAAAAGGAGGTGTGTTAATGGTGGATGGGAAATAATTATAATTTTATGTAAGATCAATGAATGAGGTCATGCCATTTGAAATGAAGGAAAGTTCTTCTAAACAAGGAAAGTAGAAAAACAAGTTATGCAGATTTCTGCTAAGTGCTAAAATAACAATAATATTTCAACATTCCTACTCCTAACTTGGAGAAACAGCATGCAAAAAGGGCTGGAAGGGATAGTATTTCTGAAGTACAATGAAGGCAACTTTTTTAAATTAGTATATTTTACACCATTAAAACAGGAGATGAGAATAACTTTGGATTTAATGGAATGAAGCTGGTAATGTGAGAAGACAAGTGCATTGCCAGTTAGCAGGAGGTAATCATAATTTGTTTGATTTTATACAGGGAGGCAAAGATCAAACAGGATTTCTAAACTGTGTTAAGGGTAGGAAGCATGAGTAACATATGCACTAGGTACAGGAATAGGTGAAACCAGAGTTCAAGGGATCTCGGTCATCTGAGAATCCAGTGTTTGAGGCCTACTGTTTGGGGTCCCAACATCAGAGAGTCCGGTGTTCGAGGCCTAGTGTTTGGGGTCCCAATGTCGGAGAGTCCAGTGTTCGAGGCCTAGTGTTTGGGGTCCCAACATCAGAGAGTCCGGTGTTCGAGGCCTAGTGTTTGGGCTCCCAACGTGAGAGAGTCCAGTGTTCAAGGCCTAGTGTTTGGGGTCCCAATGTCGGAGAGTCCAGTGTTCGAGGCCTACTGTTTAGGGTCCCAACGTCGGAGAGTCTAGTGTTTGGGGTCCCAACGTCGGAGAGTCCAGTGTTCGGGGTCCCAATGTTGGAGAGTCCAGTGTTCAAGGCCTAGTGTTTGGAGTCCCAACATCGGAGAGTCCAGTGTTCGAGGCCTACTGTTTAGGGTCCCAACGTTGGAGAGTCCAGTGTTTGAGGCCTAGTGTTTGGAGTCCCAACGTCGGAGAGTCCAGTGTTCGAGGCCTAGTGTTTGGGCTCCCAACGTTGGAGAGTTCAGTGTTCGAGGCCTAGTGTTCAGGGTCCCAATGTTAGAGAGTCCAGTGTTCGAGGCCTAGTGTCTGGGGTCCCAACATCGGAGAGTCCAGTATTCGAGGCCTACTGTTTAGGGTCCCAACGTTGGAGAGTCTAGTGTTTGGGGTCCCAACATTGGAAAGTCCAGTGTTCGAGGCCTAGTGTTTGGGGTCCCAACGTTGGAGAGTCCAGTGTTCGAGGCCTAGTGTTTGGAGTCCCAACGTCGGAGAGTCCAGTGTTCGAGGCCTAGTGTTTGGAGTCCCAATGTCGGAGAGTCCAGTGTTCGAGGCCTACTGTTTGGGGTCCCAATGTCGGAGAGTCCAGAGTTCGGGGTCCCAACGTCAGAGAGGTCAGTGTTCAAGGCCTACTGTTTGGGGTCCCAACGTCGGAGAGTCCAGTGTTCGGGGTCCCAACGTCAGAGAGGTCAGTGTTCAAGGCCTACTGTTTAGGGTCCCAACATCGGAGAGTCTAGTGTTTGGGGTCCCAACGTCGGAGAGTCCAGTGTTTGGGATCCCAACGTCGGAGAGTCCAGTGTTCGAGGCCTACTGTTTGGGGTCCCAATGTCGGAGAGTCCAGTGTTCGGGGTCCCAACATCAGAGAGGTCGGTGTTTGAGGCCTACTGTTTAGGGTCCCAACGTCGGAGAGTCCAGTGTTTGGGATCCCAACATCGGAGAGTCCAGTGTTCAAGGCCTACTGTTTGGGGTCCCAATGTCGGAGAGTCCAGTGTTCAGGGTCCCAACGTCGGAGAGTCCAGTGTTCGAGGCCTAGTGTTTGGGGTCCCAATGTCGGAGAGTCCAGTGTTCGAGGCCTAGTGTTTGGGGACCCAATGTCGGAGAGTCCAGTGTTCGAGGCCTAGTGTTTGGGGTCCCAATGTCGGAGAGTCCAGTGTTTGGGCTCCCAACATTGGAGAGTCCAGTGTTTGAGGCCTAGTGTTTGGAGTCCCAATGTCGGAGAGTCCAGTGTTCAAGGCCTACTGTTTGGGGTCCCAACGTCGGAGAGTCCAGAGTTCAGGGTCCCAACGTCAGAGAGGTCAGTGTTCAAGGCCTACTGTTTGGGGTCCCAACGTTGGAGAGTCCAGTGTTCGGGGTCCCAACATTGGAGAGTCCAGTGTTCGAGGCCTAGTGTTTGGAGTCCCAACATCGGAGAGTCCAGTGTTCGAGGCCTAGTGTTTGGGGTCCCAATGTCTGAGAGTCCAGTGTTTGAGGCCTAGTGTTTGGAGTCCCAATGTCAGAGAGTCCAGTGTTCAAGGCCTACTGTTTGGGGTCCCAACGTCGGAGAGTCCAGAGTTCAGGGTCCCAACGTCAGAGAGGTCAGTGTTCAAGGCCTACTGTTTGGGGTCCCAACGTTGGAGAGTCCAGTGTTCGGGGTCCCAACATTGGAGAGTCCAGTGTTCGAGGCCTAGTGTTTGGAGTCCCAACGTCGGAGAGTCCAGTGTTCGAGGCCTAGTGTTCGGGGTCCCAATGTCGGAGAGTCCAGTGTTCGAGGCCTACTGTTTATGGTCCCAACGTCGGAGAGTCTAGTGTTTGGGGTCCCAACGTCGGAGAGTCCAGTGTTCAGGGTCCCATCGTCGGAGAGTCCAGTGTTCGAGGCCTAGTGTTTGGGGTCCCAACGTCGGAGAGTCCAGTGTTCGAGGCCTAGTGTTTGGGGTCCCAATGTCGGAGAGTCCAGTGTTTGGGCTCCCAACATTGGAGAGTCCAGTATTCAGGGCCTAGTGTTTGGAGTCCCAACGTCGGAGAGTCCAGTGTTCGAGGCCTAGTGTTCGGGGTCCCAATGTCGGAGAGTCCAGTGTTCGAGGCCTACTGTTTGGGGTCCCAGCGTCGGAGAGTCCAGTGTTTGGGGTCCCAACGTCAGAGAGGTCAGTGTTCGAGGCCTACTGTTTGGGGTCCCAACGTCGGAGAGTCCAGTGTTCGGGGTCCCAACGTCAGAGAGGTCAGTGTTCGAGGCCTACTGTTTAGGGTCCCAACGTCGGAGAGTCTAGTGTTTGGGGTCCCAACGTCGGAGAGTCCAGTGTTCGAGGCCTAGTGTTTGGGGTCCCAATGTCGGAGAGTCCAGTGTTTGGGCTCCCAACGTTGGAGAGTCCAGTGTTCGAGGCCTAGCATTTGGGGTCCCAACGTCGGAGAGTCCAGTGTTCGGGGTCCCAACGTCAGAGAGGTCAGTGTTCGAGGCCTAGTGTTTGGGGTCCCAATGTCGGAGAGTCCAGTGTTTGGGCTCCCAACGTTGGAGAGTCCAGTGTTCGAGGCCTAGTGTTTGGAGTCCCAACGTCGGAGAGTCCAGTGTTCGAGGCCTAGTGTTCGGGGTCCCAACGTCGGAGAGTCCAGTGTTCAGGGTCCCAACGTCAGAGAGGTCAGTGTTCAAGGCCTACTGTTTGGGGTCCCAACGTTGGAGAGTCCAGTGTTCGGGGTCCAAATGTCAGAGAGTCTAGTGCTTGAGGCCTAGCATTCGGGGTCCTTATTCATTGTCATCAGTGAATTCTGGAGTCGACACTGAAAATTGAAGCCCAAAGGTTAATTGGAAGTCCACAATTCAAAGCCTGATGGCCAGGTCCCTGAGTTTACTGTAAGACAGTTAGTCAATGATTTTTTTTTTTGTAATTTATTTTTTTATTGAAGTTCATCAACCAAACATTTCCATAAGATGTATTTCAGACATTGTACAAATATATCATATATATCACAAAATCTCCACAAAGTATTTATCTGGGGTATACACTTATAGAAAAGAGTGGAAAGAAAAAACAAGCAAAAGGAAAGAACTATGTACAAGTAGGGAGTGATTTTTTTTTTACAACAGATTCATTGATTTGTGAGAATAAAATCAGGCCTATGAGGCATTATGTAGTTAAATCATTTTCCCCAGTATGAATCAAATTGTTCCAGCTTATGATTAACAGATGCTGTTATCTTCTCCATTTTGTAAATGTCCATTGTAATTTCCATCCATGTATTTAAAGTTGGGCTCTCTTGTGATAACCATTTCCTAGTAAGAGTCAATGATTTTGCAAATCTCCTGGAGACTGGAGTCCAGAGATGGCTTGTCCTGAAGGGGGGGGAGGTGTGTGTGTGTGTGTGTGTGTGTGTGTGTGTGTGTGTGTGTGTGTGTGTGTGTGTGTGTGTGTGTGTGTGTGTGTGTGTGTGTGTGTGTGTGAGTGTGTGTGTGTGTGTGTGTGTGTGTGTGTGTGTGTGTGTGTGTGTGTGTGTGCGCACGCACGTAGGGTAAGAGGAACAGGGCTTGTTTTGCTGTTGTTGTTTTGTTGCTTATTGCTTGTTATGCTCTGTTTTGTTGAGTTCCATGTTATTCTGCTGAGCATTGTGGGCATGCTGTGTTGGTGCTAGAATGTGTAATGACACTTACAGGCTGCCCTCCAGCACATCCCTAGGTGTGTTAGTTGTTAATAAATTTCAAAGTAGCATTGAGAATGTATATGCAAACATGGAGAGCAAACTTGAAAAACACTTCATTTCTGTCTGGCTATGGTGCAGTCTTCTGGGCTCAATATTGAATTCTACAATTTCAGGTAACTTGATTTCTCAGTCTATATCTGTCATCCATCTGTAATATTAGCTCAGCTTGATTTTCCCTGTTTTGTTTTCTCTTTTTTATTCTCACTGAGAGGGAAGGCCATGTGCAGACAGCCACAATCTTTTGCCCATGTTCTCACCCTCCAACTGCACCCATTCATTCACTGACCAGATAACCCTGTTCAAAATTTATCCCAAGATCACCTTTATATAACCCTGATTAAGGATAAGGATGCCTGTTGGAGAATTTGTAGAGTTCCTTTCCTCTTTGCAAACTACAAAGAAACTTTTAAGATTAACCTCTCTAGACAATCAAACATGATGGACATTGTCCAACAATCACTTATCTCCATCTTTTAATTGTAAGATACCATTTAATTCAAGCAGAATGAAATGGCAAATATAACGGGCTTTTAATTTCTATGTTTACACTGCATAAATCCGTCACTACTTCAATGGTGATTGCCATTTCCAACAAAGAATTCTATTAGTAGTTCATAATGGTGAATTTGTCAGATTTTATCCATACCAAATCAACTAGCTCATTGACTCAATTCCCTTGGGTTGTCCATCTTCTTTTCTCTAATTCCTGTCCTTGATATAAATCTTCCGATACAGCTGTCAGATTTGATGCTACATGTCCCCACAATCAGACCTGAGAGTACCAGCTCTCCCATTACTTCTCCTTGGTGGAAATCTTAAACCTTTCCCACAATAATTACTAAATGGACAATAAATGCAAAAGATAAAATATTTCTCTGAACATTTTTGTTGCCCTATCCAAATGTTCTGAAGCCATTGTAATGATAGTTGAATTTGAATTTAAGCAACTAGAAGTTGAAAGGAACATCTGTTCCACTTTGTTTTCATTGATACAAAATAATTTTAGCAAAGATTTCAAAATTATACTAATGTCTTACAGCCTGTAGCACTTTATTGCTTACCACAAAACATGTTGCAGCTCTATAAAACCCTGTTTAGAGGACATTTAGAATATTGTGTTCAGTTTTGGTCACAGGGAGGTTGTAGAAGCTTTAGGGATGGTGCAGAGGAGAGTTACCAGAATGGCCTAGAGGGCAAGCCCTATGAGGATAATTTGAGTGAGTTAGGGTTTTTCTCTTTGGAACAAAGAAGGATGATAAGTGACTTGATAGAAGTGTACAAAATAAAAAGAGGCATTGACTGAGTGAATAGCCAGAGACTTTTTTCCCCAGGGTAGAAATGGCTAATACCAAGGGGTATCATTTTAAGATGATTGGAGGAAAATAAAGGGGCAATGTCAGAGGTAAGATTTGTAACCAGAGAATGGTGGATGTGTGAAACGTGTTGCCGGGGAAGTAGTAGAGGCAGACACATTAGATATATTTAAGAAGCCCCTAGATAGGTTCTTGGATGATAGGACAATGGAGGGTTATATAAGAAGCAAGGGTTAGATTGATCTTAGAGTTAGTTAAAAGGTCAGGACAATATTGTGGGCTGAAAGGCCTGTACTGTCTGAAGTGTTCTATGTTCTAAGTTCTAAACGTCCATCTCCTGTAATGTTGATTCAGGTTTTGAGTTAAAAGAACAATCAAGAGAAAATCTGCAGATGCTGGAAATCAAAGTAATACACACAAAATTATGGAGGAACTCAGCAGGTCAGGCAGCATCCATGGAAAAGGGTAATGGACAAATGAAGAAGGGTCTTGGCCTGAAACGTCTACTCCTTTCCATTGAGTTAGAAGAAGACAGATTTAAATTCAATGACAGAGTTTGAACACACAAACCAGGTTGACATTTTACTGTAGGAGGACAGTTGTGCCACGGATGTGTTTATTTTAATGGGGGAGAAACCATAGTGCTTCCTGTTGGTTCGGCAGGATATGGAAGGCTTTGGATAAGAGCAGCAGATTCTCCCAGTTTCTTTGTTAACCATCACCATCAGAATGGATTATTGTTTTGTGTGAGACCATGTTCTGCACAAAACTTGCTGACATACTTGCTCACTCACATAACCTCTGACATCCTAACGTTGTGATAGATAAAGTCAAAGGTTATGAAATTAGAACAGAAAATATAAAGCTGGCATGAAGAATTTAGGTATGCATAATATCAAAGTTAATGTAAGGATTCTTTAAACAATAACAATAACTTTTTATGTGTTCAAAGCCTGAAAGACAGAAGTGATTGATAAAGGCTAAGAGAATAAGTATGCAGGACTTTGTGTTGTTTTAGATTTGGATAACAAATATACTGCGATTACATAAAGCGAATGGAAAACTGAGAGGAGCAAGCCGAAGAAATCGAGTTCAGAAATGATGATTGCAATGAACTGGAGCAGGATAAGATTCAGGTACTCAATCTGAACAAAATCGAGTTAGAGGCCTCAATTGAAAATTACCTCTTGAATATCAGAATGTGACGTATCAGCTATGTCAGGCAATTTACTATCCAACTCTTAATTAATCAAAGTTTGCATTTTATTGTCTCTACACACATATCAATGTAACTCTTTTGACCCCATGCCAACAACTTAAATCATGAACTGTATTGTTCCCTCCATAGCAATAATCTCTCAGACCACCTCTCTAGTTTATAACACTGAAATATATTTACACCTGATAGAGATGTACAAGATGATGAGAGGCATTGATTGTGTGGATAGTCAGAGGCATTTTCCCAGGGCTGAAATGGTTGCCACGAGAGGACACAGGTTTAAGGTGCTGGGGAGTAGGTACAGAGGAGACGTCAGGGGTAAGTATTTTACTCAGAGAGTGGTGAGTGCGTGGAATGGACTGCTGGCAACAGTGGTGGAGGCAGATACGATAGGGTCTTTTAAGAGACATTTGGATAGGTACATGGAGCTTAGTAAAATAGAGGGCTGTAGGTAAGCCTAGTAATTTCTAAGGTAGGGACATGTTCGGCACAACTTCGTGGGCTGAAGGGCCTATACTGGGCTCTAGGTTTTCTATGTTTCTATGTTTATTCTGGAGGCAGATCAGCATTCCTCTGCCTGATTATTCGGGCCCTTTATCATTAACACATTAACACAAGAGATAAATGCAGTTATGCATTGGACTTATAACTTTGAATTTGTCTTTATTTTTTATAATTCTGAAGTGTTTATTAACACAATGGCTACAAGAAACAATCTGCTTCTCTTCTGTTTGCCCAGTCTCTCACAAAGCGACTTCTCTACTTTGTTTTTTATTGTCAAAGAATTTAGTTTTAAACATTTCTATGGCATTTTAATTTGCAGTTTTAAGGAGATTCAAAGACAGTTTGCCACTTGCTCTCTCTGTTAATAACTCAACATTTTCCTTCTTGTTGCCCTTTCCTTCAATGAACTGTGCTGAACCGTTTTACACTATGAATCAGCTGAATTGTTCGGAGGATTTATTTGAAAGAGGCCACTTTGACATTTCATTGCTCACCTAGAGCGTTTATCCATGATGTGGCAGGCTGTGTCAGTTTCTGACTGGACGACTTTGTTCCAGGAACCCATGTCTTATCTGTTTGTTAGCTGTGAACTTTCACTTAAGTTTCTCAGCATATATAAAATAAAAGAAAAGAGGACTGCCTCTATCTTATCATATTCTTCAAAGGCCATCTTGTAGCCTCCAGTGTAAGTCCACACTGTCTTGGAACTTTTATATTGAAATATGTCTAGTATTATTAGGTATTCTATCTAGAAGGATTTTATTTTTAAAAGTAAATCAGAGGATTTTACTTTTATTAATTAGTTAACCAAACATAGAGAATAATTTTAGTAAACCATGGTCATGTACATGCTATGAATAATAATAAATTGATTTTTGATTTAGGCTCTGATCAAGATCAATGTGATACACGCCTGACCTTTAATTTAGAGGATGCATTGCAATATTTCCTGGAGCTCATCTGACAGAATGCCATCTTTCCAAATGTTGATGTAATTGGTAGAGCTCTAGGCAGATTTTCTTCTTTCACATCTCGAGTTTGAGCTTGGCAGAACACAAACACTACTTTCAAATTCAGACAGAAGCTCTTCATAATAATCTGCACCACCAGCTCTTAGATACAAGAGAGATTCTGCCCTCAATGTCATGGCTCCCAGGAAAGTGCAACCATTCAGCTTGTGATAATTTACTATCTTTCAGGAGTTCCACATTTCAATTAACCCTTCTTTCGTGTATGAAGCCTTGAAAGAAATAACCATTGATATTCCTCCTTCTGCAAGACCAGAATGAGCTAATAAAGCTTAATGTTTTTTTACAAAGGATTCTGGCACACCTACAGAGAGGATATTGATGGATATTTATGCTTCACTCTGAGGGTGATGCACCATGATGATGCCAAGAATAAGAAACTATATTATTAGGAAACATAGAGGAATTATAATGATTTATGCTGGAGCAGAAAAGATTAAAAATGAATGCTATTATGGTTGTTAAGATGATAAAAGATGCTGGAATATTTTATAGTCTGAACAGGGAAAGACTATTAATTTAAAATATGAAATCAATGTTAAATTCTATCATTTCTAAAAGGACAAGGAAAGGAGATTTTTTTTACACAAATGAATATTGGCTCTTGACAAGTTTTAACCACAAGAGCTGGCAGAGGCAAAAATGAATGGATCTTGAGGGGAATACATGAATCCAAATGAGATAAAAGGCAATGGAGGGAACACAAGTAAAGGGATTCTCAAGTTAAGGGTCATCATGCACACAAAGTTCTTGTTCTGTTCTACAAGCTTATATTGTTCTCTGAAAAGTTTGCTGAGATGGTTTGGCCTGCAACATTTTAAGAAGGGTTGCAGATCTCTCATGAAGGAAGAACTATGGTAATGCAGAAATATAGGAAAGAATTAATTTTAATACTAGTAAAAAAGATACCCAAGAAGACCACAAAAGGTTTTGATTGCATGTTGTGTCATGTAAGTGGACAGAATAATATCAGATGAAATGCAATGGAGTTGGACTGTGCCCAATCTGTGAGTGGGAGTACAAGAAGAAGCGATAATTTCACCTGTACATGACTGAAGATTTAAAAAGGCAGCACTTCCTGGCAGTTTTCAGAATTTGACTGCGCCCAAACAGTGAGTGGAAGCATTGAGGGAGGAGGGAGAGTGCTGCAGTGACCAGGTCTCTGGCACTGAGCCTAATGTTGTTGCTCAGAAGAGAAGAGAGGTGAAAGGTCTGCTGTAGTAATAGGGGAGTCCATGGTTAGAGGAATAGAGATGAGATTCTATGGACTTGACAGAGATACTCGGATGGTATGTTGCCTCCCAGGTGTCAGGGTCAAGGCTGTCTCGGATTGGGTCCATGGCATTCTAAAGGGGGAGGGTGAGCTGCCATAAATCTTGGTACATATCGGTACCAATAACACAGGTAGGAAAGGGGAGGAGGTCCTGAAAACAGATTTTAGGAAGCTAGGTCAAAAGCTGAGAAGTTTGATATTCAGGGCCATAATCTCTGGATTGCTGTCTGTGCCAAGTACCAGTGAGGACAAGACTATGATGATTTGGCAGATGAATGTGTGGCTAAGGAACCAGTGCATGGGGCAGGTGCTCAGATTTATGGATCATTTGGGATCTCTTCTTGGGAAGGTACAACCTGTACAAACAGTACGGATTACTCTTGAACCTGAGGAGGACCAATATCTCTGCAGGCAGGTTGGCTAGAGTTCTTTGGCAGTGTTTAAACTAATTTGGCAGGGGGATAGGAACTGGAGTGATAAGACTGAGGATGGAGTAGTTAATTTACAAACAGATGCAATGTGTGATGAGACTGCTAGCAAGGACAGGCTGATGATAGAGCAAAATTGCAGTCAATGGGATGAGTTACAATGTAAAAAGGAGACAAAATCAAAAAGGGTGTTGAATACAGGACTGAAGGTGTTATACTTGAATGTACGCAGTACTAGGAATAAGGTAGACGAACTTGTAGCACAGTTACAGAATGGCATGTATGACGTTGTGGGCATCACTGAAAGTGGCTGAAAGAAGATTATAGCCGGAGCTTAATGTCCAAAAATACACATTGTATTGGAAGGCCAGGCAGGTAGGCAGAGGGGGTGGTATGGCTCTGTGGATAAAAAGTGAAATCAAATTATGAGAAAGAAGTGACATAGGATCAGAAGGTATAGAATCATTGTAAGTAGAGCTAAGAAACTGCAAGGGTAAAACGACCCTGATGGGACTTATATTTCAACCTCCGAGCAGTGGTCAGGATGTGGTCTACAAATTGCAATAGGATATAGAAACTGCTTGCCAAAAGGGCAAAGTTTCAATGTTGCAATAGTTATTTCAATATGCAGGACAATTGGGAAAATGAGGTTGATGCTTTATCCCAAGAGGGGTAATTTCTAGATTGCCTAGGTGTTTTAGAGCAGCTCATAGTGGAGCCCACTAGGGAATCAGCTATTGTGGTTTGTGTGTTATGCAATGAATTGGGAATGATTAGAGAGCTTAAGGTAAAGGAACCCTTAGGGATGGGTGATCATAATATAAGACCATAAAATATAGGAGCAGAATTAAGCCATTTGACCTAATGTGGCAAATGGAATACAATGTCAAAAAGTGTATGGTCATGTACTTTTGTGGAAGAAATGAAAGTGCAGACTATTTTCTAAATGGAGAGAACATTTAAAAATCTGAGGTGCAAAGTGACTTGAGAGTCAAGAGGATTCGAATATAAAAGCAAGGACGTAATGTTGAAGCATTATAAGACACTGGTGAGGCCTCACTTGGAGTAATGTGAGCAGTTTTGGGTCCCTTATCTAAGAAAGGATGTGCTGATATTAGAGAAGGCTCTAAGGAGGTTCAGGAAAATGATTCAGGGATTGAAAGGCTTATCATATGAGGAGCGATCGATGGCTCTGGGCTTGTACTCACTGCAATTCAGAAGAATAAGGGAGAATCTTATTGAATGTTGAAAGGACTCAAAAGGGTGGATGTCAAGAAGATGCTTCCTTTGGTGAGGGAGTCTAAGATCAGAGGACACAACTCAAATAGAGGGACGTCAATTATGAACAGAGATAAGGAAGAATTTCTTTAGCCAGAGAGTGGTGAATCTTGAAATCATTGCCATAGGTGGCTGTGGAAGCCAAGTCATTGGGTATATTTAAGGTAGAGGTTGATAGATTCTTTATTGGTCAGGTATGAAGGGATAAAGGGAGTGGGCAGGAGATTGGGGCTGACAGTGAAATACATTGACCATGATGAAACAGTAAAGCAGACTCGATGGGCCAAATGGCCTAATTATGCCCCTGTATTTTATGGTCTTGTGGTCTTATGGTAATACATGCAAACATTTAGTGCTGCACATAAGAAAAAGAAAACAGCATATTAGTTTCATAGATCAGAATCAGAATCAGAATCAGAATCAGACTTTAATCGCCAAGTACCTATGCACATACAAGGAATTTACTTCCGGCAGATGTTGTCTCTCTGCTCATAACAATAATAATGATAAATATAAATGAAAATATAGATTATACATACAGGTAGTGCAATCCAAGTAATAGTTAGCCGACAGTTAACCGGCAGTTAACTGTTCAGCAAAGTGACCGCAGTAGGGAAAAAACTTCTCCAGTGCCTATTAGTCTTAGTCTGGAGGGATCTGAAGTGCCTACCAGACGGAAGCAGATCAAACAGTCCGTGCGCAGGATGGGAGGAGTCCTTTATGATGTTCCCCGCCCTGCAATCGTACTGCAATAACCCACGATCTATCTGAATGTAGCATAATTTCATTTTTTGAGGGAGTTGACATACATTTTCTTCTACTTAATTTACAATAGTCTGACCTGGGTGTAACAATAGTACCCCCTTGTGACCTGAACTGGATTTAGATTTTAGCTTTCTTTGAACATGTACAATACAAGTCTCTCTCCATATATCAAACTTTGGTAAAACAAAGACAATGACGAATTATTGTCTTTCTTAATTTCGCAGTAAGATTAATAAAAGAACAAATCCAATTTACCTTTACATATTAATATGTAATCAAAATCATAGCATGTCATCTTCAAACATTGTTCAATTTGACTTAAACAAAATTGCTTTAAATTGAGCTTTAGGGTTTACTCTTCATCTCTGTAAATGTTTTGTTTAAAAAAGGTCTTTTCCTCGGCTTTACTGTCCTCTTTTCTTAGCCAGTAAGAGCATGGAACTTCTAACATTTAGGATTTGAGGTGCATTTTCATAGCTGGGGCAAGCTATCAAATTCTGTATTATGTCTTATGTGTGTGGAAATAACATCAATGCCAACTCAGTTTGTATGAACTGCCAAAATCAAGGCTAAATTAATTCTATCAAATAATGATTCGGTCAAGTAAAGTAGTGAGGTTCTTTTGAAGCCATTTTATTGCCCTATCAAGAATGTCATAAGAAAGTCACTTTTGTGTCACTTAGATAATTAGGGCTCATTTGTTTTAGTTTATGCATGAGTTTCAGTGAGTTACTGCAGCGTTGTCAGCAATTTTATAGCCATAGTCATCTCAGGAAAAAGGAGAAGGAACCTGAGAATGACCTTTGTTAACAGTTCATTTTAGACGTTAGACTTTAGTCATATCAGATTCAAAGAAAATTACTGTGAGAGATCCACTCATTATATGTCACACAGAGAGAAAAGCAATTTTCTAATTTAATGTTAGTTATAATAAATTATTTTGGTTTCATAAAGATTATACAGTGGAATATCATAAGGTCAAAGTAAAAGGTTCACTAATTAACAAAGCATGTATCCATATACAACTCTGAGATTTGTCTTCTGCAGATAGTCACAAAACAAAGAACATGGAAGTCATTCAGAGCAAACATGAACCCCACCCTCCGAATGAAAAAGAACGACATCCTGATCTTCATCCCCCAAACTCCCTTCTCGCCCCCCCACAAAATAGAACAGAACATCAACCCCAAAGCCCTTCCTCTGTACAAAATGGAACAAGAATATCAACTTACAGATCAGTACCCCTCACCCAAGAAAATGGAGAGAAATGGGTGAAAAACACAGAATATAGAAAGCATAAGTCAGAGCAAGTCCTTGGTCCATAAATGCAATTGTCCAATGCATAACGCTGAGCCACGGCAACATCCTCCTTCGTCAATGAAGAGAGAGACAATACATGAGCACAGAGGCCTACCTGCCTGCCTCTAAATAAACTTCCACTGTTACTTATTTGCCAATAAAGTCACTTTTTACAACTATTTTGAGCAAAACAAATTTAAAGAATTAAATACCAGCAAAAAATTTTAAATATTAAACCTAATGAAAAGGCAAACTATTGTATGTTTATTTATGAAAATATACTTTCACTAAAGAAATGAAGATCCCACTTTCAAACTGATAGAAAACAAAGACCCTCTGACTCTCAATGCAGGAGCCCCTCAGGGCTGCGTACTGAGTCCCCTTCTTTACTCCCTGTATACCCATGACTGTATCGCCACCCACAGCTCTAATCTGCTAATTATATTTGCTGATGACATGTCATTGATTGGCCTAATCTCAAACAATAATGAGGTGGCATACAGAGAAGAAATCATCTCTCTGACACAGTGGTGTCAAGAAAACAACCTCTCCCTCAATGTCACAAAAACAAAGGAGCTGGTTGTGGATTACAGGAGGAATGGAGATGGACTAACCCCTATTGACATCAATGGATCTGGGGTTGAGAGGTTAAACACCTTCAAGTTCCTCGACAACCCCATCACTGAGGACCCCACATGGTCTGTACACACCAGCTGTGTGGTGAGAAAGGCACAACAATGCCTCTTTCACCTCAGACGGTTGAGGAAGTTTGGTATGGGCCTCCAAATCCTAAGAACTTTCTACAGGGGCACAACTGAGAGCATCCTGACTGGCTGCATCACTGCCTGGTATGGGAACTGTACCTCCCTTAATCGTAGGACTCTGCAGAGAGTGGTGCGGACAGCCCAACACATCTGTAGTTGTGAACTTCCCATGATTCAGGATATTTACAAGGACAGGTGTGTAAAAAGGGCCCGAAGGATCATTGGGTGACTGCACTGATCCTGGTAACTATAGATCAGTAAGCTTAATAAGTAGAGAGGAGATGTCAGGGTTAAGTTTTTTTACGTAGAGAGTGGTGAGTGTGGGGAATGGGCTGCCAGCGATGGTGGTGGAGGCAGATATGATAGGGTCTTTTAAAAGACTCCTGGAGCTTGGAAGAATATGTGGAGCTTGGAAAAATAGAGGGCTATGGGTAACCCGGTAATTTCTAAAGTAAGTACATGTTTGGTGCAGCATTGTGGGCTGAAGGGTGCTATTGTGCTGTAGGTTTTCAATGTTTCTATGTTTCTACCTACTCTGCCATTGTACCACCCATTGCCACTGAGCCATTTAAATTTACATAGGCTGTGACTGTCAGCCCAGTTATTATTCCCTGTTTAGAAGAGGCACATATGCTGGTGTATAATTTCATAGACACTAATTAACAAAGTAAATGATTAATTTTCATATAGGCAACTGGCGATGATCGAACTTCTCCAACAGACAAAGGTTACCTATAGGATCTAGCCAGTGAGCCTTGGTTTACAAAGAAATTACAGTGAATCAAAATAAAATCATATAAAGCAGGCCTGTGACATGTCAGAGATGTGTTGAACTGCTGAGTCAGACAAGTAAGAGGAGTGTTTCAGCTTTGTCCATGGGCAACAGTGGTCTCCCCTGTGGCTTCTTCCCTACTTGATCTCTTTAAGCTAATCAAGATGTTATGCTGAGGTTAGCACAGATGATCTGTATCAAAGAGCTCTAGGTTAGTTCTCTACTGCCACAAACAAGAGAGGATCTGCAGGTGCTGGAAATCCAAGCAGCACACACAAAATGCTGGAGGAACTTAGCATGCCAGGCAGCATCTATGGAAAGGAGTACAGTCAACGTTTCAAGCCGAGACATGACAGCTATCCATTTACCTACTTAGTTATCTGCTCAGCCTTTCTTTCACCTTTGGTGCTCCAAATTATTTCAAAGGTTTGGAAAATACCAGCACTACTATTCCAATCAGCCTGGCTCACTAATGGTACTCTAAATGACAAAGGTTCAAAGTAAGTCGAGCAACCTGTACACAAGGTATATTATAATGTGTGACAGGTGGGATATTGCAATCCAGATGGGGAAAATAGTAATGATCAGAAGTAACACTGAACAGTCCGATCTAGACTTACTGTTCACTTTGCTTTTCTCTTTTTGTCCATCTGTGACATGAGGATATTAGCAATAATGCAAGGACTGTGTTGCAATCTGATAGGCAGACTACTCAAGTAAAATATTTACTCGACATTAAACAGCAAGGCATAAGATAAGTAAAGAAAAGTGCATATGTGGTACATCTTGGGGTGAAATTTGCCTGAATTTGCTTCTGAAGGATTTGGATTGAACAATACAGCATAAAATTGAGGAAACAGTAAGATTCAACACACTTTCACCTTCTCCCTCTCTCTCAAAATTATGGTGTCTCTACTAATAATGTGCCTTACTGATTTAAAAGAAAAAGGTTAGTTTCATCTAAAAAATATCTTTTATTGATCGATCAACAAAGTATGCTCAGCAATAGTTCACATATGAGACCCACTTTCCTGACCAAGAATTTGCCAAGACAAATTCCTCAATCCGCAATCCTAATATTTTTGTTGCAGGAACTTGCTACACAAAATCTGGCTACTGCATTTCTGCTTTATAACAGTGACTAGACTTCAAAGAAATTTCATTGCCTGTTTAATACTTTGGGGTATTCTGGAAGGGATGTGAATGGTTTTATAGAAACACTAATCTTTTTATAAACACAAGTCACCTGCTCCAGTTCCTTGTGGCAGGATGTCAAATCATGCTGTGGATACTCCTATGCTGTGCTTTGGGAGATCTTTCCATGATAACAGCACCATATAATCATGACTTGTTTTCCCATTATTGATACTATATACACTTACTACATGTTCAAAAACATGACAAAGGTGGCAGCAACTGAGGACAGTAATGGTACATAAGTTACAAGATTTTTAACCAAATGCCAGACTAGTTTTTAGTATCCAGTGCAGAATAGGGAAATTAAATAAGCCAAAATGAAACCAAAACATAGGGTTAAGAGCAGAAAGAATCATAGATGAATAAAACATCATAGCTTTCTTTACATAATAAATCTTACCTGTATAGAAATGTCAAATGAAAATAGTTTTGCTGGAGTTAGTCCACATTGTCAGAGTGAAAAATGAAGCTGCTCTTAATTGTAAAAGAAATGCTTATACGCTTGGAATTACAGTGGGAGTAAGATTTGTAGGGTCTCAATTATTCCGTGGTATTTTGAAGTTATTAAATTTGATCTGGTAACTAAGAATCAACCCACATGCTTTCTGTTGAACAAACAAGTAAAAGCTGAAGTAGCCACTTTGGGAGGCAGTGACATTTTTGAAGTGAAATCTGCATTCTGTAAATTGAAAGAAAGTAAAAATATTTGAGAAATGGAAATATGCCAAGAGTTCTTTCCAGGGAGATGAATAAAAACCCTGAATCAATCCAAACAATAATAAAATGAATATAAAGAGCCAAATATACACATGCATATATAAATTTATTCAGTTTCAGAAACTTATATTTGCAAAAACAGTGCCTATAAAAGGTATTCACCACCCCCCACCTTCCCCCCTTGGAAGTTTACATGTTTTATTCTTTTACAACACTGAATCACAGTGGATTTAACTTGGTTTTTTTTTTACACTGGTCAACAGAAAAAGACTCTTTTGTGTTAAAGTAAAAGCAGATCTCCACAAAGTGATCTAAATTAATTACAAATATAAAACACAAAATAATTGATTGCATAAGTATTCACCCCCCCCCCTTTAATATGACAAATCAAATTATCACTGATGCAGGCAACTGGTTTTAGAAGTCACATAATTAGTTAAGTGTAGATCACCGTGTGTAGTCAGGGTTTTTCAATTGATTGTAGTAAAAATACACCTGTATCTGGAAAGTGCAAAGCTTGTGAAGGTAGAGAGTAAAATGAATGCAGTAGAGTACAGGGAAATCCTGGAGGAAAACCTAATGCAGTCTGCAAGAGAACTGTGACTTGGGAGAAGATTTGTTTTCCACCAAGACAATGACCCCAAGCATAAAGGCAAAGCTACACAGGAATGGTTTAAAAACACCAGAGTTGATGTCCTGGAGTGGCCAAGTCCGAGTCTGTACCTCAGTCCAACTGAGACTTTGTGACTGGACTTGAAAAGGGCTCTTCACTCATGATTCTCATGCATTTTGATAGAGCTTGAGCAGTTTTCTAAGAAAAATGGGGAAAATTATAGTGTCCAAATATGCAAAGTTGATAGTGACCTATCCACAGAGACTCTAGGCTAGTGGTCGCCGACCCATCGATCGCGATCCACTGGTTGATCTTTGAGACTTTCCCAGTAGATCCCGAAAAAAAAAATACACAAGTACTGTTGAGAGATTGTTTCTGGGCTGTGGGGTTTTAGTTCCATTCTTTCTGCCCAGTGCGCATGTGTGTAGCTCCCCCACCACGCACTTGACTACACAGTGTAATTCAGTGGTCCCCAACCACTGGGCCGCGAGGAAATGATATGAGTCAGCTGCACCTTTCCTCAGTCCCTGTCATGCCCACTGTTGAACTTGAATGCATGCGAGGTCATGAGTCGCCTAAACGCAGTGATATCCTCATACGGCCGGTGGGAAGTGCTGTTGCTACTGGCCTAGAGCACGGACAAATGGGCGCTTCCTCTAAACGTGTTTAGCACACAGAATGTTCGTGGGAACCTGGTGCTAAAATATTCACAGACAACCTAATCCAGGCTCAGAGTTTCATAAGTAGCAGAGCATCTACTCCGCTGTGATCTACTGAAGCAAACTTTTGTTGGCCAATAGATCCTATGGGGGGGGGGGGGGCAGGCCCGCTCCCTGTCACTCTCTCCGGACTGCGACCGCTGCGGCTCCAGCACGGGGACCTCTGGACCTGACCTTGTCCTCTCACCCCACCCACGACCAGCCGCACCTGGCCAAGGCGGCTGGCTGGAGTTTGGGCCCGGAGGCTGTCTAATGAGGCAATGAAAACTGCTTCGGTACCTTAAGTCCAAGCACCCTGCACTTAAAGACAAACCTGTTGAGCTTTTTCAGTGGAAAAAATGTGAGCAAGCGGAACAGCAGCTGAGAGCCACAAAAACTAAATTGTGGAATAGACTGGACATAAGGAACCTGCTTCGAGTATCGCTGTATTCCGGTCGTGTTTAACACCTCCCCCCATCCCCCATCAGCCGGTCCGCAAGAATATTGTCAATATTAAACCGGTCCGCAGTGCAAAAAAGGGTGGGGACCCCAGGTGTTCATACATTATTTCTACTTCCGGGTTGTGGGGTTTTACTTCTGGTCTTTTCTGCCCTGGTGCGCATGAGTGTAACTAATCGACTTGGGGTCGATCTTGCCTTTCACTAAGGCCAAGGTAGGGGACCTTGGGCTTAAAAAGGTTGGTGACCACTACTCTAGGCTGTAATTGCTACCAGAAGTGCATCTACTAAATACTGACCATGGGGGTGAGAAATTACGCAATCAATTATTTTGTGTTTAATTACTGTAATAAAGTTAGACCAAATTTGTAGAAATTTCTTTTCACTTTGACACGAAAGAGACTTTTCTGTTGATCAGGGTCAAAAAAGCCAAATTAAATCTGCTGTTATTCAATGTTGTTAAACAAAACAAAACATGAAAACTTCCAGGGGGTGAATACCTTTTTATAGGCACTGTATACCTTATGATGTATTTTTATGTTTTGATTAATGAAAGCTAGTCAAAGTGTTTGTCCCAGCATTTTTTTGGAGTTCAGTGATGCTCCCAGTTAATTAACCACCTGGTCTGGACCTGCTCTTTATTCTTTCTACTGTTGAAGAAATTCTGGAGTGGACAATGCTGCTGGTTTTTATGTATTTCACTGCCATTCCATTTTTAGATTAAAAACAGATTTGATAACAGAACAAAAGTTGATTTTGATTTTACAGACCTGGGATCCATTTAAAGGTCATGTATTGTTAGATCTCTGCTATTTATCCTCTATCATTGTTTCTAGCTTAATTCCCTCAATATGCTGACCAACTATTAGTATTGATCAAGACAATATTATGTGTCCTTTCTTGTAACACACTGCGCTCTGACAAACAAAGATCCGAGGTGAGATGGATAGATAGATATTTTATTGATCCCAAAGGAAATTACAGTGTCACAGTAGCATTACAAGTGCACAGATATACAATTATACAAATATTAGAAGAGTAGAAAGAATAAAAATTGTTACCTCAAACAGTCTAACAAGAGAGGTAATTACTTCCCTAATGGCCAAAGATAAGAATGACCAGTGCTCTTTGGAACAGTGCAGTTGTCTTAGTCTATTACTAAAAGTGCTTCTCTATCCAGACCAGGTGGCATGTAGAGGATGAAAAACATTGTCCAGAATTGCCAGGATTTTCCATAGGGTCCTTTATTCTACCACGGCCTCCAGTGTGTCCAGTTTGACTCCAATAACAGACCCAGTCTTTCCCATCTGTATATTGGGCCTGTTGGCATCACCTGTGTTGATGCCATTGCCCCAGTACACCACCACATAGAAGATTGTAATGGCAACAACAGACTGATAGAAAATGTGAAGGAAAGGCCTACCTACCCCAAATGGCCTCAGTATCCTCAGGAAGTAGAGGCAACTCTGGCCCTTCTTGTACTACCTCTATACTGGTCCTCCAGCAGGGCCCTGTATTCACCCTCCTATCATCCCTTTATACACCCACTATTGCTGAGTCATCAGGGAATTCCTGCAGATGACATGACTCTGGGTTGTATCTAAAGTCCAAGCTATACAGGATATTCAGGAAGGGAGCCAATACAGTCCCCTTTGGGGTCCCAGTACCGCTTATAGCCATCACAGCCACAAAAACTGTGATCCTGGAAAATATAGACCACTTCCCACATCTCAGAAGCTATCTCTTGGAGAGGGCAGACATTGAGAGTAGTGATGAAGATTATCATCATTGCACCAGTCCACATTTCTTTTGACAAAGGGATATTTAAAAATCAAGGCCTTTGACTAGTACAAAATTCATAATCCACAGGTGAAGTAACCCGTGCCCTCCTGTATTGTTCAGGCGCCTAGCTCTTTTCAACAGGCACTTCAAAGAGCTGGGGAAATATCATTAATGCCGTCCCAAATTTATTGGAAGAATAAGCAACCCAATATCATTATCCTCTCCCAGGCCAGGGAGAACTGAGGACCTACAATTCACTCAGACAGCGACATTGAACAGGCCATATCTTCTGCGTACTCAATAATAAATTCCCGAAAAAACACTTCATTCTGAGCTCTGTCATGGGAAGTGTTTACCAAAGCAAAATATTCAAGGATAAGCTCAAAATTCCTTGATATAATGGAACATCTCTATTGACTCTTGAAGGTCTGGACCAAACCCACTTAGAGTGGAGAAGTAGTATTTGGAATGGCATTGAGAACCTCAAAGCCATGTAGTGAGAGCCCACAGAAACCTTGTGTAATTAGCAAAAGGAGCATACCCTCTTAAACACCTGCCCATCTAACTTGTTTGCCACACCTTGCCCCATCTGTAGTTGGGCCTGCAGTTCCCAAAGCAGCCTCATTAGCACTTAAGAACACAAAACCAGGACATAAGTCTCAAGGGTCTAACAAGGAAGAAAATTATTTAAAGAAGAATTCACCTAACCACAGCTAAAGTCCTGGAAAACTCAGATAAACATTTTAAGTCATTTCAAATATTTTAAAATTAGGAACTTTGATTCCAAAAGTAAGAATTTTCTTCTACTTGAATAACTTCCTGTCAGTTCCACTTTGGGTAGAGCAGAACTCACAAAAGAAGGAGTGAACAACTGCAGAGAGATCAAATAATTCCTGTCTTTATTTTCCAAACAAAGGGTAGGTCAAATGTAATGCACCACCCATCTGAAGAGTTGTGAAAATATTTCTTGTGATTCTTTGACACTTCCTGCAACTAGACCGCTGTAGAAGTGCCACAACTAGCATAGTATGTTTGTTGTATCTTTTGGACAGAGGTCAATGTCGCTAATTTTGTTTCCAACTGAATACCTGGAGAGCCTAAACCATTTGTCAATCTCTGGTCCTGATTACCTTAAGTTAATAATTGAAGCATTTTTTCTTTGCTATGCTTAAACATTTCAGTATTTTCTCCAGAAACATTTGGAAAAGAGCAGAAAAAGGCTGTGGAATTTTTCTAATTGCAGGGATTTCACCAAGTGCTGGGATTATAATATCCTTCCATCTTCTACACAACTCCACGACTTCCATCATTTAAAGAACTGCTGCTACATTCATTTTCAGCTGGTACTTCTCAGGATTCAATATCTAATGTCTGATCTTCCCAAAATCCAAATCCACGTTTCACCTGGAGACTCTGTTAGAATTTTCAAGTCATTAATGACAGTCAGTTTGATGCACCATCAATAACTCACTCTGAGACGTAAGAAGTGAGATATCGGCTTTTATTGACTGGAAGAATGAACAACACTACATCCTGGAGAATGAGGCTGGGCACAGGCCTCAATCGCCTTTATACAGGGGTCTGTGGGAGGAGCCACAGGAGCATTCCAGACAGGTATATGTAGTTCACCACACAGTTTATGAGACTTAAAAGGAATGGGTCCAGCAACTGCCTGAGCTGGAGCTGTTCCATAGCATCTCATTGAAGATGGTATCACCTGAATAAATGATCAGCAACAATAACAGACTATGTCAACATGTTTCCAGCATCCAATAAATAACATCTGCCCAAATATGATATTTATGTTATTTGACTTCAATATCACCAGTTTCTGTAGGATCAGGCTCCCTATGAAGACCATTTTTTCCTTTAAGTCAGCAAGCTGCATTCAAGTGATGCATAGTTTACTAAACTTCCCAATTGACAAGATATCCATGAATATGGAAACTGGAGCAACTGACCAATGTAAATCTACTATGAAAACTGATTAGGCTTTCTATCCCTATAACAGGCAACTGCTCACTTTGAGCAGATCATAAACAAAATGCCAATGACATTGTATCTTAATTGCATGAAGCCAGGAAACTCATCTATATGAAAATATGTTTCACTTCTGGGTTTTAATCTGTATTCTATATATTGTGGAGTATTTAAAAAGATAAGATTATGTTTTTCACCATCTTCAGGCCAATATTACATTCTGTGACGTTCTGTCTTGTAATTAACTTCATGATACCATTCCCTCAGTATTCTTGGATAATTATCTGCACAAGTTACGAAAAATAGGAGGAGCTGATTGAAATTTAACTCAGAAAAGGACGAAGTGGAAAATAAACCGGATGCTGGAAAAATGAGATTTAAAAAAAACTTTAAAAAAGTCAATGATCTGAAATGGTTGCATTCACTAATGGGTCTGAAATGCTGTAATGTTCCTCAAGGCCACTCCCAGCCTAACTACACTGTCTGTGGATTCCTCCATTGTTCCAATGAAGATCGGCATTACACTTGTTTCAGTGAACACATCTTGTAACCAAACACAGGTTTATTCAATAGGAAATCTTCCCTAGCAGATTTAATGATCTACTAACCTCTGAAAGAACTAGTAATATTTAGAGTTGTAATATTTAGGGTGTGAGGGCGATCTGGCTGCAACACCCCATTGATCGCTAGGGTTGATTCAGCTGATCTGGTTGGTTAGGTGGGTGTCCCCTTCCCTCGCAGCTCCATGTGCGTCCCTCCCGTAGCTCAGTGCTCGGTCGCAGAGGGTGGCCCTTTAGAAGAGGACTGCTCCGCTGGTCTGGGTATATGACATAGCTACTCCCCTGCTAGACTAAACCTCGAAGACCAAGAGTTGTAATATTTATCATTTGCTTGCCAGTTGTTTTCATGCTATTAGCACTTACTCACTTAGCACTAATGTGAATTTCAGTGGATTTTCCAGTAATATAAGCAAACAAAGGTATTTTCAATTTCCCTAATGCTATTTACTTTTAATAGCATACATTCACCTTTAAAATTTATAGCTACCTACATTGCAAATTCAAGGATATTTTCTGGAGCATTTTAATAATTTTTAAGAGTTTGATTGAAGACTCAAATGGTTTTGCTAAAAATCTCTTAAATCAATTGTCCAAAAATGAAGTGACTATGACTACACATAAAAAATGGATGTGTGGTGCTACTGTGAACTATACCGAGAATAAAAAGGATAACATTGTAAAAATATACATGCACATATATTCAAATAAGTTCAAAATTCACATATTGTACATGTATACACTTGTAAATGAATGTAATGTGCTTCATAGTTATTGGAGGGAGAGCTATTGGGGATGGAAAGGGGAGTGCATGCTTTGGATGTCTCCCACCCCTTCTACGTGTCTTTTATGAAAGACAGATTCCACCTTGGTCACAAGCTAACTGCATTATACAGTAGCAGCTTGTGCTGCTCACTGCTTTCAAAATTCAGAGTGATTGTAATCAATAGAAACAAATTTCAGAAGCTCAGTAAATTGTGCATTGGCTTTTATACTGCATTTTAAAACATGCAGCCAAAGGCAAACATTTACCAAAGGCCTTTAAATGTCTATGTATAAATTACATCAGAAGGATCCAGACCCACAAAAATTGAGTATACAGAGAAGAAAAGAAAAAGAAATCTGCAGATGCTGCAATTCTGAAAGTGCTCAGTGGTTGTGGCTCAAAACTGGATTCTGACTCTGATACATGGTGCTGATTAAAGTACCACCATTCTAAGCACTAATATTCATATAGCTAAATCTATCTGTCTTCATTCCGTTAACGCTCCAGTTAGGCAGATTATTTGTGAACGCTAATAGATCCTCACCCATTGACACAGATGGAGAACAGCTTTTGATTGTTCCAATGTTACTTTTATTAATTTGTTTGCTAGGTAGAAAATCATGATTCAGTTTTAAAACAGTAAGCAGTAAGCACTTGAACTGACTTTGGCTCTCATAAAGTTTGATATGTATTAATTACCTATTCAATAAATGAAATTAATTAAATTAAACCATGCCATAGATCATTGGTTCCCAGGTTTCAGGATGATATCACCATTGATTGTGACGATATTAGTGTTGCAGAAGAAAAATGTGTGGATATTCGGCCTTAAATTGATGAGATGTTAATGATGCCCCAGCCATAGTTGTCTTTATTAAGTAGTATAAAGTTCAGTAACCTTTAACTAAAGAGAAATGTCTTGACCTTCATCTCTTTGCAAAATGCTGGACATTTTCCACTGCTCAGCTGTAAGTCTTGCCAAAAACTGATAAAAGTAGTTTTTCACTGTGATGTTGCCCCTTTGAACTGCAACAAAAAATGATAGATTTCCAAATCTATTGTGGATTGTTCTCATCACTGCCATTTAGGGAAGGTAAATAATGGTTTAACAATGTGATTTATGGTGTTGACGTGACACAATCTCAGAAGCCCAGAGAGTAAATGATGGAGCTGTAAAATCTCATTCTTCCAGCCTTGTAATTTGTTACCAGAAATTTATCAAAACTTTTATCTATCTTGGCTGTATTTTTGAAAGTACCTTTCTGTCTGTTGGAGATGTAATACTGAAGTTTTACTCAAAAATGTAGACTTCCTTCAGAAAAACTGAATCTTGGTATATGCATGTCGTAAGGGTAGAATATTTTAGAGTCTATATAAAGCCTTTGGATTTATGATTTCCAAAGGTATGTATGTATTTCCCTTGCATTGTGACTGAATCTGGTGCACAATTAACAGGCATTTATTACTTGATTAATAACACCACTATTAATATCATATAACTAATGCAATGGTAGAGAGTGAACCCAATGGATATCGGTCTATTTTTATCTAACAACTCCTATGAAAGCAGTGACACCCCCTTTCATTTCTTAGTGCTCCTTATCAAAATGGAATGGTGCCTTCTAGCTCCAACAACCCAGATTCAATTCTGACTTCCGGTGCTGTCAATGTGGAGTTTGTGTATTTTTCCTGTGACCATAAGGGTGTCCTCAGGATCTTCCCATTTCCACCCACACCTCAAAAGCCTGCACATTCTTGTATGTATTTTTACTGTAATACTACAGTAATGAAGGTGATTCTCTAGTGTAGGTGGATGTTAAAATCCAGGGCTGTTGACGGGTATGTGGAGAGAAGAGGCTGTGGGGGAATAGGATTGCTCTGAAGGCCAGCATGAACATAATGGGAAATTAAGAGAAGTCATCCTTATCACGTTTAGCCCATATATGACACCAGGTACACAACAATCTGCTTGACTGATAACTCTACTGAAATAAATTGTCATGCAAATGCTCCTTTAACAGTACACTGTTCAAGGTGCACTGCAGAAACTTGGAGCTTTTTCAATGGGTTCTCTCCAGTCTTTGATTTAATAGGACAAAGGCATTGAACCCATATGAACTTCACTGAAAAGGAATACTCTTCCATATTACATCCATTCCTCTTTTGGAAACATATTGATATTCTTTGATCGGGTACCCTCAACATATAAGTGCTGTGGGAGCTTTATTAGATGGATTACAAATGTTTAAAAAAATGGCTCGCCATCATCTTCTGATAACAGGCAACAAATTACAGCCTTTCCAGTTGCATTCACCAATCTAAGAATTAATCAAAAATATACACTCAGTGGCCACTTTATTAGGTACACCTGCTTGTTAAAGCAAATATCTAATCAGCAACACAGCTGTTGTTCAGACCAACTATCAGAATGGAGAAGAAATGTGACCTTTGTCTTTGTCCGTCAAATGATAATTGGTGATAGACAGGGCAGTTTGAGCATCTCAGAAACTTCTGATCTCCTAGGGTTTTCACACACAACAGTTTCTAGAGATGCCTGAGTATGGTGCAAGAAACAAATTGCATCCAGTAAGCAGTAGTTCTGGGGCAAAAACACTTTGAGAGAGGCCAGAGGAAAATGGCCAGACTGGTTCAAACTGACAGGAAGGTGCCACGCATTACAACAGTGGTGTGCAGAAGATCATCTCTGAATGCACAACATGTTGAACCGTGTACTGGATGGGCTATAACAGTAGAAGACAACAAACATATACTTAGTGGCCACTTTATTAGGTGCAGGAGGCATCCACTAAAGTGGCCACTGAGTATAGTTATTCTCCAGTACAACTAGTTAACAGTGTATGTTCCTTCTAATTGCTCTTTTTATTTCTTCTTTAATTTCCTCTTCTCTCCCACCCTCAATCCACTTTCTTTTCTTTTATTCCTTTTTCTGGCTGCAGATTCACCCTATTTCTTTATCTGCTGTTTGCTTCATTTCTTTACCTAGTTTTTTCCTTTATTTTCACTCTTTGAGGAAATAAACCATTGAAGGCAAAACATATTATACTCTTGAAGTGGCGTTGGCCTCGCTATACCATTGAATTAGTAATGTTCCAACAATGTGCAGCATAAGTATTGTACGATACCAGTGCTTAGGGTAATAGATTTAATTAATGACATGATGTAAGAGCTGCCATTGCATCTCTAATCTTTTTAACTTGTGTTTCTGTAAAATAGGTTCATTATCTAGCATTTACTAAGCAGAAATAAAGGTTTCATTTGTGAGAATAGCAATTAAACGTAACAAGAGCAAAATAATTGATAACCAAGGGAGTTATACCAATATTTTAACCCCAAGGGAAAAAATTCATTCTCTTTATTTGAAATTGTTCCTTTTCTTCTACTATTGTCATATACTTCAAAGGATTGTGGATTGTAATACAGTTAAGATGAAAACTTTGAAATTGGCAGACTTAAATTGATAAAGATTCATTCAGCCTAGAATACTGGTCTTAAAACCATAACACAAATGTCAGACAAGACGATAAGTATTATCTTTCTATGTGTATATTTAAATAATGTAGGTGTATATTTATATAAGGGTTGACCTTTAAGGTTTAATTAAACGTTGGTTCAATTGTATAATTCTTACCCTTGAGTTATAAGGTTGTGAGCTCCATCCTCACTTCAGAGACTTCAGCACATAATCTCAGCTAACATGTAACATTTACTTTGGGTTTAGACCTCAATCTAAGCATCAGGGCTGAAACTACAGGTGTTGGATAACTATTACTTTGGGTACCCTAATGGAGTGCATGTTTTGTGCTTTTATTGATCTAAGCTGGGGAAATTTTGGGGAAAGTGCCACTGAAACATCAGATTGTTAGGAGACAAGGTAATGTAACTGTTAGAAGGATGTTTCCTCTTGTAGGCAAATCAAGAACATGGTCTCTTTATTTAAGACTAGAGGGCATGGTATCAGAATAACAAGGAAAAAATTGTTCTCTCAAGGCTGTGAAATTCCAGAGCTCCTTGCCACTGGTGGCTGTGGAAGCAGTGTCCTGTGCACTTAAGGCTGAGATAGATTTCTAATGAATAAATGAATTGAGGATTATGGAGAAGTGGCTGGAAATGAGGAATGTCAGATTAGCCATGATGCTTTTGAATAAGGGATCAGGCCTAAAGGCCTGAATGGCTTGCATGTTTATATATTTCAATATGGTCATTCTTTTAAATGAATTTGAATTTGTTTTGATGTAGAATAAACAAAGCTACTGGGGAAAATAAAGGCTGAATTAACCTTTTAAAGTTACAGGGAGGACTAGTCTTTGCACAAACGGTAAAGAAGAGCCTGAGTGAATATGTAAATATCACGATTTCATTCAGCAATTAGCTTAAAAAAAACTCTTGGCAGGGGAGCAGGGGCAGAGTGAGAAAGAATTACATGTAAGCAATTCATATTTTTATCAAGTACTTGGCACTTTAGGGTTTACGGTAAGTTAAATAAAATTGTTTATGACAAAAATAATTGCTTAGAAATTGAATCAAGCATTTTTTTTTTAAAAGCACTAAAAAAGAATGTGGTAACCTGCCTCAATGACTATCATCCAGTAGCACTTACATCCACAGTGATGAAGTGCTTTGAGTGGTTGGTGATGAAACATATCAACTCCTGCCTGAGATATGGCTTGGATTTGCTCCAATTTGCCTACCAGCATAACAAGTCCTCAGGAGATGCCATTTCATTGGCTTTTTACTCAGATCTGGAACATCTGGACAGCAAAAATGCATTTATCAGGATGGTGTTTATTATCTACAGCTCAACAATCAATGCTAACATCCCCTTGAAAATAAGCTTCAAGATCTTAGCCTTAATACCTCCTTGTGCAATTAGATTCTCAATTTCCTCACTTGCAGGCCCAAGTTTGGAATAGCAACAACATCTCCTCCACAACCTCCATCAGCACAGGGCTGTGTGCTTAGTTCCCTGCTCTACTCACTTTACACTTATGATTATGAGGCTAAGCACAGCTCCAATGCCATATTTAAGTTTGCTGATGACACCACTGTCACTGGCCGAATCAAAAGTGTTGATGAATCAACATAGAGTAGGGAGACTGAAAATCTGACTGAGTGATGCCACAATAACACCCTCTAACTCAATGCCAGCAAGACCAAGGAGATGATTATTAATTTAAGGAGGAGCTCACTGGAGGTCCATGAGCCAATCTCATTGGGTGATCAAAGGTGGAGTCAGCAACTTTAAGTTTGTCGTCATTTCAGAGGATCTGTCCTGGGCCCAACACATAAGTACAATTATGAAGAACGCACAGCAGCGCCTCTACCTTCATAGAAGTTTGTGAAGATTCGGCATGCCATCTAAAACTTTGACAGACTTCTATAGATATGTAGTGGTGTGTGTATTGACTGGATGCATCACATTCTGATTTGGAAACACCAATGCCCTTGAATGGAAAATCCTACAAAAAGTAGTGGATACAGCCCAGTCCATCATGGGTAAAGCCTTCCCCACCAGTAAGCGTATCTCCATGGAGCACTGATGCAGAAAAGCAGCATCTATCATCAAGGACCCCTACCACCTGGGCCATGCTCTCTTTTCACTGCTGCCATCAGGAAGAAGGCACAGGAGCCTTGGGACCCACACCAGGAACCATTATTAACCTTCAACCATCATGCTTCTGAACCAGAGGGAATAATTTCACTCAGCTTCACTCACCCCATCACATAGCAACCTATGAACCTGCTTTCTAGGACTTTTATCTCATGTTCTTGATATTTATTGCTTATTTATTTATTATTTCTTTTTTCCTTTTGTATTTGCATAGTTTGTTATCTTTTGCACATTGTTTGTTTGTCCACCCTGTTGAATGCGGTCTTTCATTGACTCTGTTGTGTTTCTTCGATTTGCTGTGTGTGCTTGAAAGAAAACTAATCTCTGGGTTGTATGTGGTGATATATACTGTATTTACTTTACTTTAAACTGAAATCCACATGACACAATAAATATGTAACTATTCATGCCAATACAGGTTAGATATAGGATTTGATAGCAATCACTAGACAGTTATTTCCATTGCTAATATGAGATTAGCAATAATTAACATAGTTCACCCACAATTCATTCATCCACCAATTAACATGAATGCTCCAGCCCAGCCCAAGTTCCAACCTCTGCTATGCCACGGCAGTGCTGGAAGTGTATTAATCTAGTGCCCCTGCAGAAATGGCTTTGTGTAGAGCATACAGGGAAGAAACTCTCCATTGTCTTATTCTCATATTCCTTAATAACTTATAAGGTGAATTTGAGAAGGAAGAGTACCAGGCAGATCTCTGCTTCAGAGAGACAAAAAGGGGCAAAGAGATGGAATTAAAAGTCACTGGCAGAAGCAAGTCTCTCCACACCTGGGAGTAATTCTGAAAGAAGCTTCACATGTAATGGGTATTCATTGTCCTGGGTCAGCCTTACAACATAACAGATAACACTAGTAGACTTTAAAAAGTTTTTTTTGAGAAAGTTAACCTTCCAATCAATATTCTTAGTTCAGCTTTTTGTCATAAACAGGAGCCTTTCTTCAGTTCTGAACAGAAATGGAAAATAATAATCAGTTTGAAGTTAAAAGGACAGCTTTGTAAACAAAGACCTCTGTCTATAGGGCACTGATGCAGACCCACAGCCTGAACCTGTTTGCTCAAGAGATGCAGTGTAAGACAATAGGGTTATATTACTTGTAAAAAAGCCATTACCTTCTCTCAGATCCTCCGTCTCCGTTGCATCTGCTCTCAGGATGAGGCTTTTCTTTCCAGAACGAAGGAGATGTCCTCCTTTTTCAAAGAAAGGGGCTTCCCTATCTCCACCATCAATGCTGCCCTCAACCTTATCTCTTCCATTTCATACATCTGCTCTTATCTCATCCTCCCACCACCCTACCAGGGATAGGGTTCCTCCTGTCCTCCCCCACCAGCCTCTGCATCTAGCCCATAATTCTCCAGAACTTCCATCATCTCCAACAGGAACCCACTGCCAAGCACATCTTTCTCTCACCCACACCACCCACTTTCTGCTGTCCACAGGGATCACACCCTATGCAACTTCCCTGTCCATTGATATCTCACCACTGATCTCCCTCTTGGTACATGTCCTTGCAAGCAGAACAAGTGCTACACCTGCCCCTACACCTCCTCCCTCACTACCATTCAGGGCCCCGAACAATCCTTCCAGGTGAGGCGACACTTCACCTGTGTGTCTGTTGGGGTCTCTGTCTGGTGCTCATGGTGTGGCCTCCTGTATATTGGTAAGGCCTGAGCACCTATGCTCCATCTGCCAGTAGAAGTGGAATCTGCCAGTGGCCAACCATTTTAGGTCTACTTCCCATTCTCATTCCAATATGTCAATCCATGGCCTCCTCTCCTGTCATGATGAGGCCAAGTTCAGGTTGGAGGAACAATATCTTGTATTCCGTCTAACCTGATGACATGTATATAGACCTCTTGAACTTCTTATAATGCCCCCTCCACTTTCCTTCTCTATTTCCTTTCCCCTTTTCCCTCTTTCACCTTTTCTCCTTGCCTGCCCATAGACTCCCTCTAGTGCTCCTCCCCCTCCCCCTTTTCTTTCTTCTATGGCCTACCGTCCTCTTCTATCAGACTCCCCCTTCTCCAGCTCTGTATCTCTTTCACCGATCAACTTCTCAGGTCTTTACGTCGTCACTCCCTTCCCAGTTTCCCTATCACCTTGAGCTTCCCTCTTTCTTCTCCCCAGCTTTTAAATCTACTCCTCATCTTTTTTTTTCTCCAATACTGCGGAAGGGTCTCAGCCTGAAACATCGACTGTACTCTTTTCCATAGATGCTGCCTGGCCTGCTGAGTTCCTCCGGCATTTTGTGTGTTGCTTGGATTTGAGAAACAGCAAAATGCTCTCTTGTTTGTGGGTATATTAAATTGGCCTGCAACAACCCAGACAAGTCTAGTTAAGTTATTTAGTTCAAGGAAATTTGGAGACCAGATTGGTCTATAACTTAGCACATCAAATAACTAATCTGTTAATAGTCGTAAGATTTGTTTAATCAGAAGGTCACTTCTCACAGCATCAATTGTGAATGCTGGGATATTTAACCCCAGAAGCTTTTAGACCACCTGTGTGAAAAGATATCAGAAAAAAAGTTCACATGAGTAAAGTAACTCAGTGGCAGAAAAACAGTATAAATGTAATAGAGCAGTCAGGCTTGTTAGGAATGGTCCAGAAACATCAGAAAGAATGACAGAAAGACCAAATGAACTAGAATCTATTCCTCTGCCTTTAATTTCTGCAAGGGACAACTCATTCATTTTCAATTCATCGATATGTCCTTTTAGCTTAGGTATTTATCTGTGTTTTGTGTTTTAAGAATTTTATTTAAATTTAAACATATATCACTTAAAAATAAATGAACTATGTTTAAACTACTTTGCTAGCTAGAAGTGTCTACTCATTGGTAGGGAGGAGGAACCCACCACTTAAATAATGGGTATTGGTGGCTAAGTTCACTGTGAAGGATAAACAGGAAAGTGAACTAATCTTTGAAAGTAGAAAGCTATAGTATAACCTCCCTTTAGTGAGGTTACCTGTAGCTATCTATACCAGGTAAGGCTTAAGATCTTCAATTTAGTTTAGAGCTTCACGGTCAGCAAACCTAATATCATCGCACATGACTACCCCTCTTGTTCATGAAATTGCTCTAATTCTTCGAAGCAATTACTGCTAAATGCAGTCAACATAAACATAAGAACATAAGAGATAAGAGCAGGAGTAGGCCAATCGGCCCCTCAAGCCTGCTCCACCATTCAACAAGATCATGGCTGATCCAATCTTAACTCTAGTTTTCACCGAATCCCACAAGGCAACAGTGCCAACCAACAGGGCACCATGCCGCCCATTTTATTTTATTATTCATCCCGCCCAAACCCATGTGATCACCCGGGGAAAAAAAAAACGAGTTGCTAATTGAGGAGAAAAAATCTGGAAAATTCCTCTCCGACCCACCCAGCAGTCAATTGAACTGCTGCAATTATTTCATTAAGACTTTTTGATGCAAATTTTCTCTTATTTTCTTTATAGGGCCACCTGTGATGGACACCTCTGCCAACACCCTACAGAGTGTCCCTTCCAGATCCAAGGCCCACAAACTGAAGAAGGTGGCCTCATGTGCATTGGGTTGATCTAGGCTATCACTTCTAATAGGTGCTCAGATGTTAGCAACAGAAGGTATGTAAGTATCTATAGGGCTATTGACATGCTTCCTTCCTTCATAGCAATGTATCTGTATATATACTAGGCAGTTCAAAGCACTCATCTTTGCTACGCGTTTCTTTCGTAACAGTGCAGAGCCCAATTTGCATTCCCATTATTTCTCCTGATTTACATACAAGAGCACTGACCCCTCCTTCAGGAAGATGAGGAGGAAAAGGACACAGTGAAATTACAACTGAGATCATCAAACTCAGATGCTGGAGCTGCCATGGATGTGCAGACTACATTTAAGTGCCTGACACTCTGTGAAACCAGCAGCTGCTGCCCTCTAATAAAATGTTGACATTTCCCTCCCATGATTAACCCTCCTGAAGTTCTCACACAAATATCCCACAACTACACTCTCCATTATACAATAGCTTGAGATTAAAAACTGATCATTGTCATCTAAGGCAACAATGTGAAAACACTAAGACCAATGGATAGCAATCATCCCGTCTTAACGTAGATTATTTGCAGTGAGGCAAATATTTATTGAGATACAGTGTGGAATAGGTCTTCTAGCCCTTCAAGCTGAGCCACTCAGCAGTCCTCCAATTTAATCCTAGCCAATACATCTTTGTACTGAAAGAAGAAACCCACGTGGTCACAGAGAGAACATACAAACTCCTTACAGGCAGCAACGGGAATTGAACCCAGGTTGCCAGCACTGTAAACCATTGTATTAACCACTATGCTACCATGCCATGGTTAACAATAATTATTTTACACCTGATTTTTGATCACCATCAACAATTTGTCTGACTTCACATTAATCAAACCTGCAAGTCTTTAAACCCGCGATTGTCTCAACTAAAATACAACAGACCCAGCACCAGAATTGACATTTTATTTGCCAAGGAATATGGTGCAATACTGACCTTTCATCTAAGGGGTTTGAATCCTAATGGAAACTCAATGATACTGGATAAAAGACTGACACATAAATAATGCCTTGACATTTACTAATTCTAGGTATGATAATAATGAAAGCTACATACTATTGATTACCTTTCAGTATTTATGGAATTTACTTTCTAAATAGAGGGTCAACCTTGGAACTTGCTTGTGTCATGATCTCATTTTGGGTGGAGTTGCTCATAGGAAATATTGTAATTACTGTAATTCTCAAACCAATGTCATCAAGACAACATTAACAACTGACTAAATTATTGTCCTTGTGTTATTTCTTTGTGATTTTTCAATAGTTGTGTCATTGGCAAATTTGTAGCTGACATTTGAGCTGTGCCTAGCCATGCAGTAGTGGGTGTAGAGAGAGAAGAGCAGTGGGCTAAGCACACACCCCTGAGGTGCACCAGTGTTCATCGTCAGCGAGGAGGATATGTTATTTCTGGTCTGCACAGACTGAGGTTTTCCGGTGTGGAAGTCAAGGATCCAGTTGCAGAGAGGTGTTGGAGTTTGAGATTAGAACCGAGGGTGTGATTGCGTTAAATGCTGAGCTGTAATCAATAAACAGCAGTCTGATGTAGGTGTTACTATTGTCCAGGTAAACCAAAGCCAAGTGGAGAGCCAGTGAGATGGCATCCACTACAGACACAATTGTGGTGATAGGCAAATTTCAGTGGGTCCCAGGTCCCTGCTTAGGCAGGGATTGTTTCTAGCTGTGACCAAACTCTCAAAGCATTTCATCACAATAGATGGTGTGTGTCACTGGGCGATGGTCATTGAGACAGTTCACCCTGCTTTTATTTGGGCATTGGTATTATCGTCTACCTTTTGAAACAGATGGGAACCTCCAACTGCAGCAATAGAGACTGAATATGTTGGCTGACATTTTTTCAGTGCCCTACCAGGCACTCTATCAGGGTCTGATGCCTTGCAAGGGTTCACCCCTTGAAAGGTGTTCTGATGTCAGCTTCCGAGACAGTGATTACAGGGCCACCAGATGCTGCAGGATTTGCACAGGTGTAGTTTTATTCTCCCTTTCAAAGCATGCATAAAAGCTGGTGAGTTCATCTGGGAGTGAAACATCACAACCATTCATAATGTTAGGTTTCACTTTGTAAAAGTAATGGTCTGTAAATGTTGCCAGAACTGACGTGCGTCCGATTCCATCTCTAACCTCAATCAAAATTGTCTTTTTGCTCTTAAAATCGCTTTTTGTGGGTCATATCCAAACATTTCATAGAGTTCTGGATCTATCGTCTTGAATGCCATATATCTGGTCCTCAGCAGACTACAAATCTCCTGGTTCATCCATAACTTTTGGTTTGGGTATGTCCCGTATGTTCTCGAAGGCACACATTCACCCACACAAGCTTTGATGAAGTTGGTGACAGCTGTGGCATACTCATTCAGATTCGAAGATGAATCCCTAAATATTGTCCCCTTCACCACCTCAACAGATAAAAAAAGATACTTGACCGCTAGATGTTCCAAGTTGTCTGAACAGGACTGAGACAGAACCGCCATGTCTGTTCACCACGCTGTTAATCATAACTCATACTCTTCTCTCTGCCTTTAAGAGACTGTGTTGCCCTGCCTGTAAGGAGAATAGTGAGGACTTTGAGCCCCTGTTCTGCCTCTGAAATGGTGGGGAATAGCTATGTTTACATGAAGCAAAGGACACAGCTGTCCCTAATGTCTTTGGGGCACAGTAATCTTGCTCTGAGGCCTTCAGTTTTATTTTCCAAAGACTGTACATCCCCTAGCAGGATAGTTGGGAGTGAAGGTCTAAACCTTCTGCATTTCAATCATACCTGAAGGCCAGAGTGAAAATGGAACTGCAGCTCGCAACCTCAGTCTGCAGTCTGGGATTTGTTGATTTTTGAATATTGATAGATTTTTTTTAAACTTCTTAAAACAATATTGCTTGCTGAAGTACCCATGGCTGTGACTGTGGATTTCAGCTGTAGTAGTCTTGTCTGGGAATATTTGGTGATTCCCATTGGACCTACATGCAGTGAGTCGCCCTTTATTGTCGCCATCCTGTCTCTACAGCTCCCTTTCACCAAGCCTGTAGAAAACCTCAGAAAATCACAGCTGTTCAATGAGTAAGTGATAGGAGTTATGGCTTCCATAAAAGGTTCGTATGTTTGAGCCCTCGTCCCTCCTTCCTCCCATCTTCAGACATATCTGCCATGTCTCCATATAGTGCTATAACTTCAACCTGTTCTGTACACCCAGTGGGGCAGTCACAGGGACACCTATGGCTACAGATTTGACAGGCATGTGCCTCATCAGAAATCACACCATCCAGGCCGCCTCTGAAGCGCAGGGCAAAGGGCTTTAGAAACGGGTGCTAAATGGCTAAGTGATCCTGAAATGGCAGAACCATATAAATTTAGCACTATAAAAAACAAATTATCATTCTTTCTGAGTGCTCAACAATATTTCTAAACTAGAAAAAAGAATCATGTTTATTTATCACATGTACATGGAAACATGCAGTGAATTGCACCATTTGCATTAATAGCCAACACACCAGAGAGTGTGCTGTATGTGTCACCACATGTTCCAGTGCCAACATAGCATGCCCACAATGCATGGCAGAACAAGACAGAGAACAACAAGCAACAAAACAACAGCAAAACAAGTTTGTTTTCTCCCTCCCATCCACGCACATACACTGTCTTCTAACCCCAAGACAGACCATCCTGCTTGACCTTCTTCAGGCTCTGATTTGGACTTGGAAATACAGTCTTTGAGCCTTGTTCCATTTTCCCGCACAGAACTTACAGTCTGGAATCTGCCAACAACTTGCTGACAGGGGGTCAAGTGAGGAGGTGGAACGAGCCTTCTCCCACGCTGGTCAGCCAGACCCCATTCACTCTGCAAATGTCAGACTCTGATTCGCAAAGTGACCCGGCTTGTAGGAGCTATTTTTCTAAAAGTGCATTGCTGCATGGATGACTTCATTTTGTCCACATCCTATGCACCAAATGGTTAAAGTCAATGGAAGCAAAAATGGAACAGAACTGGTGGCTGATAGGACAAGTGAATTATTGATTAAAGTCAGATTTACACCCCTCTGTGTTGAGGACTTTCATTATCACTGCTCCAGCCTTGTCTAGCTGAAGATATTTAATCCACATTCTTTCTCTGAACATCATTCTTCCAGGTAAAGCTTCAAAACCTCTTTCAATTTCCAGACCTCTACCCACTGACATCGAGAGCAGGCAGCATCCTTTTGCACACTTTTAGATATCACTTAGATTTATGATATTCTGTCTCAATCACTCCCTTCAAGGTTACAAGCATAGTTTCTTCATTGCTTTTGTGTAAATAATTAATTATGTTTACTATGGCTAAATGATGTATACACCCTTATCTTTTCTCTTCCCTGTGCTGTAAACATTCCTTATGGCACTCTCAGGCTTCAATCCAAAGAACAATTCAGAAACCAGCATTCGTGCACAGGTCTTATTCAGTTCAATCTTATGCCACCCTGAATCCAGTTTGTACTTAATTGGCTCCCACTGCCCATCTTACAGCATTAAGTGGAGAAGTTAAAGTTTTAAGTAATTCTCATAATGAAATATGTGGCTTAAAATTCTTCCCTCATGCATGAAACATCCTGAAGATGTGTACTTAGATAAACAAAGAACATGAGTTCTCCCAGTCCAATGACAGCCAAGAGTGTGTAATGGGAAGATTTGCAAACACCTCAGGCAGAAGTCTGAGCAGGGGTCATACTGCTTTTAGTGAAAATACTTGATAACATTTTAATTGCTGGGCAACAGATTTTGTTTAACAGACAGCAACATATATACATCAATAACATGATTCAGAACTGCTTAAAGCAACTGAAAAACCAACACTTTCTGCTTTAAAGCACAAGGCCTCCAAAATCCCTGTATGTTTCACGTATTAAAGGTATAATTGATAATACTTTTCTTCATCATTTCCTTTGGGCCTTCACTGTAACATCCATCAATTTGGTAATTGGTTTCAAAAGCAAAGGATCATAATAAATATAACAAACTCTGAATGTGTGCAAGTGAAAGGTTAGCAGTGATTTGCTGTTCACCCTACTCACAAATAGAGGGTTCATTTCATACACCATAGCTATTGAGTGCTCCTTTCAGGTCATGTTAAGCTTAATGGCTTGTCCTTCCCAAGCACTTAGGAATCCCCTTATTTCTTTAACTATATTAATGTAAGCTGTTTCTGTTTCACAGTTATCAGCAAATAATTAATACTTTCAGAGTGGTTGATTAATACATGTTCTTGTCACTTTTCTTCTAAAGGTAGAAACACAAGTTTTAACAATCCAAGTCATTTTGACCCTTGGTGTTCATTTTGCTTCACTGTGACATTTTTCTGTCAACCTTAATGGTAAAACTTCAGGGTGTAATACTTAGCTGTGATCAGTTGTTACAATTAGCATTCTCTTCTGACAGTTTTTCATTCATAATCAACATCGAGTATAGTTTCCCTGGAAAAGCAACCATTTCTTATAAATAACAACCTGACCTTATGCACAAAATACCTAACAGAGTAAGCCCCACTCGATCAATTTCAGCAACAAACTATGTACCTTGAAAATGACATAGGATGCTACTGTGTTCCTCATTTCCCTGAGTGATGAATAGCATCAGTGTTTGCTCAGATTGCAAATTGCAAATGATATGTTTATTTGCAGGAACAATTAAACAAAGAACAAGTCTTCAAAATAATAAAATGCTAATAGAGGAAATCAGTCATATTGATAAGAAATGTTCAATTACTGATGCAGGATGGAAGCTTGATTGTTGGGAAACAGAAAAGAAGAATGAAGGCTACAGTTTAATCAAGGACTTTGAAAAGAAAAGGAGGCTGATGACGGGAATGGAGGGCCCAAGTGTGGGTTTTGTGAGGAGGAGCTGTTCGCAGGAATACTAACAGTCTTCTGTTAGATCAAACATCCTATATTTAAAAGGGAAGCAGGCAGTCCCATGCAATATGAATAGGGATGTCTAACTTTCTCCATCTTATTTTTGAACTAGCAGCATGTCCTACAATCTGCAAAATTCAGTGGCAAGGGTTTTTCAGTTTGTGGAGCGAACTAATTGGTTTGCTGCTGACTTCAAATAAATTCAAGTGCATTTTATGTCAGAGTGATTTTCCCAGTAGGCACTTTGAGGAATGGATAGGGGGAATTCTCTTCAACCAGCCTATCCAGAATGAAGTGACAAAAATACTGTGCGCCATGAGGTCATCAAAGATGGCAATTAAATGCTGGGTGTTGCTACTGTCCGAGGAAGGGAGTAGGGGTGAGGAGAAGAGAGAGAAAATAAGGTAAAAGAGAGGAATAAGGAAATTGAAAGTTGAGGTAATAGATGAGAGACTGCAGTAGAGGAATTTCGGAAGGAGCAGGATCTGAAGGGAGGTGTTGGATTGCCAACCACACTGTTTTGAATGAGTTATCCCATTTTTAAACAAGTAATTCCTGGTTGTCAGATCACAATATTGGGCAAGTTTCATGTTGAATGACAGTGGGTCGGTATTCACCCCAATTTTCCTGACAGACATAGTGATTCAGGATTATTATCTCATCCTTGAACCTTAGCCCTTCTGAATACACTGCCCTCAAGTCAAGTCAAGTCAAGTCGCTTTTATTGTCATTTCAACCATAACTGCTGGTACAGTACACAGTAAAAACGAAACAACGTTCCTCCAGGACCATGGTGCTACATGAAACAACACAAAACTACATTAGACTACAGACCTACGCGGGACTGCAAAAAGTGCACAAAACAGTGCAAGACAGTACAATAATTAATAAATGAGACAATAGGCACAGTAAAGGGCAAATTACAATATAATAATAAATGATGTAAATGTAAATGTAAATAATGTTTTAACAGGAATTGAGAAAGAAATGAGCAAAAATTGCAAAGGGAATGGAGGTGTGTGTGTGTGTGTGTGTGTATATATATATAGAGGTTGGTGTCAGACTAGAATCTGGGAATTGAGGAGTCTAATGGCTTAGGGGAAGAAACTGTTGCACAGTCTGGTCTTGAGAGCCCGAATGCTTTGGTACCTTTTGCCAGATGGCAGGAGGGAGAAGAGTTTGTATGAGGGTGTGTGGGGTCCTTCACAATGCTGTTAGCTTTGCAGATGCAGTGTGTGGTGTAAATGTCTGTAATGGCGAGAAGAGAGACCCCGATGATCCCTTCAGCTGACCGTTACTATCAGCTGCAGGGTCTTACGATCCAAGACGGTGCAATTTCCAAGCTAGGCATCAATCCCAACCTTACCTTCAAACACGCAGACAAATGGGGTGCTGTTGTAGTGTGGCGGACTGACCTCTGCCTTGTTGAGGCCAGTTGGCAATTCTCAGACACATCCTTATACCTACCCCTTGAAGAGAACCTCACTGTGGGCCATCAGAAAATTGTTCTGACACCCTCACTGACCTCATCAACTCTAGAGAGCTCCTATCTGCTGCCACCAAACTCATAGTTCCCTTACCCCACACTGCTTGCTTCTACTTCTACACAAGATCTACAAACTAGACTGCCAGGTAGGTCCATTTTCTCTGTCTGCTCCAGCCCTACTGAAATTCTGTCCATTCAACCTCCCTTGGTTTAGTCCCTTCCCACCTACATCTACAACACTTCTCATGCTCTCAATCTTATCAGTAACTTTCAATTCCCTGGTCCTGACTGCCTCATTTTCAACACAGATGTCCAGTACTTATACACTTCTATCCTCCATCAAGAAGGCCTTGAAGCTCTCCATTTCTTTCTCAATAAAGGAACCAAACACTTACCCACCCCCCAACCACCACCACACTCCTCCATCTGGCAGGCCACCAGTTTTACTTTCCTGAGAATCCTGAAGGGTCCAATGAACTTGGGCAACAATTTCTTGGACTCCACTTGGAGAGGCAAATCTTAAGTCGAGAGCCAGAGCTGTTGTCCAGGCTGTAAAACTGGTCCCTGCCTTCTCTTGTGGTTAGCCTTTACTTCAGCCTTCTGGGTAGAAGTCAACGAAGTCTCCCTTGCCCTAGTCCATCTGTCCTTATAGTGTAGGACAAGATTTTCGTCTGCAGAAACTCCAACCTCTGCCTCCTGCTCAGGGAGGAGTGGTGGAGAATACCCAGATTGGCAGTTGAAAGGAGACATCCCATGTGCCAAGTGTTGTGGATGACCCCTGCCCACATCTTATGGCCACTCCATTTGTTCGGTCTTTCAGAGGCCAGGCATCTTAGGGTATGTTCCATATCTTGGAACATACTCAAGCCTCCCCCCTCAACATTGTATATTTACATCTAATGTTTCTACTTCCTAGATGTAATACTTTACATTTACTACATTAAATTTCATCTGCCATTTATCTGCCCAAATCTAGATTTTATTTAGATCCAACTGTATTGATTTTGCTTCTTAAATGTTATCGGCTCGTCTCCCTAATTTTGTGTCATCGGCAAGCTATACTAGTTTATTTGTTATGTGCTTATCCAAATCATTAATATGTTTTAAAACAGCAGAGGCCCCAAAACTGATCCCTGCAGAACCCCACTTCTAACATCTTCTAGGTGAGAGAATGATCCTCTCACTGTAACTCATTTTACGTTTTTGAGCCAATTCTACACCCACTTGCACACTTACCCTGAGTCCCCACATCCTATAATTTGATTATTAATCTTTTATGAGATACATAGAAAACCTACAGCATAATACAGGCCCTTCGGCCCACAATGCTGTGCTGAACATGTCCTTACCTGAGAAATTATCTAGGGTTACCCATAGCCCTCTATATTTCTGAGCTCCATATACCTGTCCAGGAGTCTCTTAAAAGACCCTATCGTATCCGCCTCCACCACCATCGCCAGCAGCCCATTCCATGCACTCACCACTGTCTTTGTTAAAAAAAAACTTACCCCTGACATCTCCTCTGTACCTATTAAGCTTACTGGTCTATAGATACCAGGATCAGTGTGGTCACCCTTCTTGAATACTGGGACAATATTAACCCATTTCCAGTCCTTAGGGATTTCACCAGTCTTCAATTACTTCTGAAAAATACATTTTAAGGGCTTGTATATATAATCACAGACTTCTTTAAGTACCCGTGGATATATGTTGTTTGGCTTTGGAGATTTATTAACTTTCACCCTTTTTAGGTGAAGCAGGACCTCACTTTCTAAGATCTCTACCTGATTTTTCTCTACACTTACTGGCGTATGGCTAACCTCTTCACAGGTGAATGCTTCAGCAAAACATGAGTTAAGAGTATCTGTTATGTCCTTCTCTACGTAACTTGACACCCACTACTACTCCTAATACAATTAACTTCCTGGACTTTTCTTTTAGTACTAAAGTATTGAAAAAATCTCTTGGGGTCAACTTTAGCATTATCAGTAATATCCTTCTCGACCTGCCTTTTGGCAATCTGAATTTCCCTTTTGACTATAGCTCTCATATTTTCATTTGCTATATGGTTAACATCATTAGTATTTTTTCTGTATTCCTTATAGAGTTGTCTTTTCTTCAATAATTTTTATGTATGCCTTTACTCATCCATGTAGTTGAACTATTGTATTTTATTGCTTTTCCCAATCTTGGATATGAACATTTCCTGCACTGCATGTATTACCTCTTTAAATTGACCCCATTCTTTCTCAACTGACTCAACATCAAGCAGTTCTTCTAGTTTACCTTCCAAAGTCTTTGCTGCATCTGCATAAACTTTGCCTTTCTGAAACTCAATTTAATGGCTTTGGGTTTTACTGATATATTCTGCCAAAAAAACTTCGAGACTAATAATGTTATGACCACTTGTTCCTAAAGGCTCAACAAATACTGTACTCAAAATTCTATCCTAATTGTTATAGAATATCAAATTTGGCAGCACTCCCCTCTTGTTGGTGCATTAACATACTGGGTCAAAAAACAATCATTCAACAACTCAATTTATTCACTTTCCTATAATTCATTAGTCACTCGATTCTCCCACTCAATATTTGGGAAATTAAGGTCACCTATAACTATAACATCACCCTCAGAGCTTGCTTTTTTAACATTCTGATAGAGTTGTTTATTAAAATCACTTTCAGTGTTAGGGGATCTATAACATCCACCCAATTTCATTCCTTTATCCTTATCACTTTCAATTCTTACCCAGATATCTTCACTAAGTCTTGATTCATCTCGTATCATAAGCAGACTCATGTCTAAATTCTCTTTTATATATATATAGCTACTCCTCCACCTTCACAATCTTGCCTATCTTTCCTAAGTACATCCTTTAGTACTATATTCATCAACATCCTTTGAAAATAGGAATAGCCTGTTTCAGTTATTGCTAGTATATCATACTTATACACACTGGGATATAATTCCAGCTTGCTTATTTTACTCTTAATACTTCTTGCATTTATACAGACCATCCTTAGTTTATTACTGATGTTTGTCATCCTATTCTGAACCACTTTTATATTTTTGGAGCCTATAATTGGTTTATGTCCTAATATGTTATCCTCCACTATGGTGTTTAAACAGTTGAGCCTGGCCTGTTCCAAGTTCCCTGCCCCAACCTCCCCACCCCCGTTCTCTACTTTAATCAGTCCTCAACTAACTGAAGCATTAGCCTGCCCTGTACACTAGTTTTCCTCTGGTTCAAAGGCAACCCCTGCTGGTGATACAGGTTCCATCAGCCCCAAAAGGCACCTAGTTCCCTATAAACCTAGGCCCCTCTAACCTACGCCATGATTTGAGCCATATGTTAAACCTTCTAATCACCTCCATCTTGCTTGGAATGGTGTGTGGCACAGGCACAACTTCCGAGAAGACTACCTTGCAATTCTGTCCCTAAGCTTCCCACCTAACTCTTTAAATTTGTCTTGCAGAACTGATAGCCTACGCTTACCTACGTCATTTGTTCCAATGTGGACAATGCCTACTGGATCCACCCTAGTTCTGGCCAGGAGCTTATCTACTCGTCCAGGGAGGTATCCTACTTGTGCTCCTGGTAGGCAATGAACTGTACAAGATTCCTTGCCAGTACACATCTGATTCACAACCCCCTCCCCCCGATAATTGAGTCCCCTACTATTACTACTTCCTTTTTACGGGTTGTAGGTTTAGGATTAGAAAGAGTTCTGTAGGGCTCCTTTGTCCTGTCTACCACCTCAGAGGTTTCGTGAACAAAGTTCATGCAATGTGTCATACAATAGAGCGAAGTCCAATAGAAACTGTTCTGAAGAGAGTCTGTTGAACAGACCTTCATAGGTTTTTCTGTCTCTCCCAGATCTTGCTTCATCCTTCATTCCTTTTTCAAAATTAAAACACAGTGTTTCATAATTTTGCCACACTGCTGAAACTGTTCGAAACGAGCTAGCTACCCACCTGGTACTCAGAGCACAGCCTATTCTGCAAATCTGTTGTTCTAGTTGAGAAGCACATTCAGACAGTTCCTTTTGACTTTCAGGTGATCTACCGTAAACAGAGTACAATTTGTTCATAAATGATTGAAAATGATTTATTCCATGAACTTCTCTCACTGAATCACCTACTGCAAGTTCTAATCTGTGATTAAGACAGTGCCAAATTGTCACATCATGGTAATGTTCCTTGAGAATTGTAGCAACACCAGATTTGACACCAAGCATTATGCTCACCCCATCACTAGCAAATGCTACAAGGTTCTGTTTCAAGTAAGAGTCATCAAACCCATGATTATTGGGACAGTTCAATAGATGCTGAAGATGTTCTATAGGTCAGTTGTGGAGAGCGCCCTCTTCTTTGTGGTGGCGTGTTGGGGAGGAAGCATTAAGAAGAGGGACGCCTCACGTCTTAATAAGCTGGTAAGGAAGGCGGGCTCTGTCGTGGGCAAAGTACTGGAGAGTTTAACATCAGTAGCTGAGCGAAGGGCGCTGAGTAGGCTACGGTCAATTATGGATAACCCTGAACATCCTCTACATGGCACCATCCAGAGACAGAGAAGCAGTTTCAGCGACAGGTTACTATCGATGCAATGCTCCTCAGACAGGATGAAGAGGTCAATACTCCCCAATGCCATTAGGCTTTACAATTCTACCGCCAGGACTTAAGAACTTTTTAAAAGCTATTATTAATGCTTTTTGAGATAGTGATTTAGATGCATATCATATTTTTTTACTGAGTTAAGTATTGTATGTAATTAGTTTTGCTACAACAAGTGTATGGGACATTGGAAAAAAGTTGAATTTCCCCATGGGGATGAATAAAGTATCTATCTATCTATCTATGCTCAGCAATAGTTCCAGCTTTCTGATCAGGCAGTTCAATTAGATCTAAAAACATAAAATGGGGATCACCTTCCTTATCACTTTCACATTTCAAATAAACAATTAGGGAGGTTTTAATGCTCAGGCTTGTTGATTCATCAATGAGAACAGAAAATTTGCCATTTATCTGTTTGATATGCTGGCAAATTTTCTTTTTCATATTAATGGCTATGTGATTAATGATCTCTGTAGCACTAGTGCAGGAATGCAGTCCAATTCTAATGTCAATACCAGTTTTTTGAAGTTCCAATAAGCCAGTAAGCCATATTAAGACAGTGTCAAATTATCACATCAGGGTAATGTTCCTTTAGAATTGTAGCAACACCAGATTTGACACCAAGCATTACACTCGCCCCATCACTAGCAAATGCTACAAGGTTCTGTTGTACCCAATGTTATTGAGACAGTTCAATAGATGCTCAGCAATAGTTGCAGCTTTCTGATCAGAGTATGGTCTGTCATACTGAGCTAAACAATATGCATAATGAAAAATTGAACAAGTTGCCTTTAAATGTGAAGCATTCATGGTGTTACATAATTTTCCAAGAGCATCTTCACTAGCTATATTTTCAACTCTTAGAGCAGCAGTATGAGCTTTTGATAGATTGTAATCAACAATTTTTTTCTGAGAGACTTTAAGCGTGTACTTCGATCAGCCGATGCCGATTCTCCGGTGATCTTTAAGTTCTTGAGGCTGTAGCGCTTTACGTAGCTAGCCAGCCGTCCCTTACTAGCCTCAAACTCCTTCCTCTCGCTCTCCTCAACCCCCTCACAGTAGTGCTCAGAGAGGCTAAGTGCTTTTTCATGCATAATTTTGCCATCAACAAGGAATGCTTCTGTGACATGTCCTCTAGCCACACACTTAATGCTTTCTCAGTCTTCGCAAGCACTATCACAAACCAGAGAGACCATTTTTGCCCTTGTAGGGGTAGCACTAACACTTCCATGAATTTGAGCTTCTTTCTGCTTTATTCTGCGATCGCCCGGTTCGTTCTTACTGACCTTATGGCCCACTTCGGCAAGCGACCTGCCACTTTTCAAAAGATCTAAGATTTTTATTTTCTTGGCGAACAATGCTCAAACAACGAGTGCTGGAGAGAGACTGAGTATCTGTGAAATGGCGGGAGGCTACAGTAGGGTATGCTGAGACAACGGGTCGTGCGAGGAGGAATTTCACAAATACCTAAATAAAAAACAGTCACAGCTCCAGAATTTCACCAAAAACTATCAAATATCTTAATATTATTAGTGGTATTTTCCCCACCAGCCAGCACCCCCTCTCCCCAACCCCCACTTCCGTAAAATTCCCTCTATTTAATATGTGGCCGCTGTTAAATTCCCCGCTTGTTTATTTTGACTTTTTCTTACAGAGGTGCTGGAGCACTGCTCCAGTGAGTTCTGGCAGCACTGCACCCCTGACTGTACAGCAGAGTTGCCCCAGCCCTTGAGTAAAGAGGGAAGCCAGCTAAAGCGTCCTCAAGGTGAGGATGGAGTCTTGTGCAGCCCTTTCTCAATTGCCCTAAGCTTATCAGCTTCTACTTGGATTGCACTGCTAAATTGGTGATATCCTCAAACATACCAGGGATGCAACACTCCTGGCCAATGATAGCACAGTACCACCCACTTCAGCCAACAAAAGTCCAATGCTAGTCAATTTTGAAGGGCCACAGTGCAGATTGCCACTTTTTCCACAGTGATGACATTGATGACAAGACCTGTGGCATTAGCTAAATTCTCCAGTGCTGAGGCAAAACTGATGCTTTTGCAGGCAAGTCTGGCAGATCTCCGGAATAGGGATGCTATTATCCAGAAGGGTTCAGTTTCCATAATGCTGCTTTGATGGTAGCCCAGCACAGTGGGATACCAACCCTCAAAACAGTTGCATTGACAAGAATCATTCCTATGGACAGTCGTCCCTTTACAGTTCTGGTTTTGTTATCAAAGTAAAGCACAGAATCAAACTCACTATGATTCGCAGGATTAAATGCATTGGCAAGTCACTATCTATGTATAGAACTGTGTTGCCATTAAGACAGTTAAAGACGGTTCACGTCTTTGCAAAAAACCCTGAAAAGGAAACCTGAGATGCAGCACCAATACGTAGCATTCATGGAGAAGATCTTCGCTAATGGACATGCTGAAGTAGCACCGCCACTGAGAGAAGCTGAGGAGTGCTGGTACCTCCCAACGTTTGGGGTTTACCACCCACAAAAGCCTAATCAGATCAGGGTGGTCTTTGACTCCAGTGCTCAGTGCGCTGGTATCTCCCTAAATGATGTGCTCCTCACAGGTCCCGACCTCAACAATACCCTTCTCGGGGTCCTGCTGCGCTTCCAGAAGGAGAAGGTCGCAATCCTAGCGGACATCTAGCAGATGTTCCATTGCTTCTTAGTACAGGAAGACCATCGCAACTTCCTCTGTTTCTTATGGCATAAGGACAATGACATTAACAAGGAAGTCACTGAGTACCGGATGAAAGTCCATGTTTTCGGCAATCGTCCATCACCTGCCGTGACCATCTATGGGCTGCAAAGAGCCATCAGCGAGGGCACACAGGAGCACGGCGATGACACCGTTAAGTTTGTAGAAAGGCACTTCTATGTCGATGACGGCTTGATATCACTACAGAAAGAAGATGAAGCAATCGATCTGCTCCGACGTACTGAAGCCTCACTAGCAGAGTCAAACCTCCGCTTGCACAAGTTTGCATCAAACTGTCAGGCAGTAATGGAGGCCTTTCCACACGATGACTGTGCTCTGGCAATCAAAGACCTAGATCTAGATGGAGAAACCATTCCCACACAAAGGAGTTTGGGCCTCCTCTGGGAGATTACAACTGACACATCCATGTTCTCCGTGCCGACCGTGATCAAGCCATTCACCCGCCGTGGAGTTCTCTCCACTGTCAACAGTGTTTTCGAACCCTTGGGTCTACTGGCACCAGTTACGATCCAGGGAAGAGTCCTTCTCAGAGCTCTCCGACAAGGATACTCCCCTACCGGAAGACAAGCTAAACAGATGGGAGGCTTGGAGAGATTCACTCCAAGATCTAAAACAGCTTCATATCCCATGTAGGTACACTGCGGATGAATTGGCCCAGGCAAAGGATCTCATCCTTAAAGCAACTCAAAGAGCAGCTTTTACAAGGGAGTTTTTGGCCCTCCAAGTTAATAAACCAATACCAAAGGACAGCCCTTTGAGGAAACTCAACCTGATCCTGAAGAACAATCTCATTTGCATTGGAGGCCGGTTAATATACTCTCACCTTTCAGCTGCAGAAAAGAGCCCAGTAATCCTGCCCAAAGATAGCCATGTGTCCTTACTGCTTACTCTCCATCACCATGAGCAGGTAAGACATCAGGGCTGTCACCTGACGGAAGGAGCAATCAGGGCAGCGGGACTATGGATCCTGGGAGGCAAAACACTGATCAAATCAGTACTCCACAGATGTGTAACCTGCAGGAAACTGCGAGGGAAGATGGAAGCTCAACATATGGCGGACCTCCCACCAGAACGCCTCAATGCCTGCCCTCCTTTTACATATGTGGGGCTCGATGTATTTGGTCCGTGGACTATCACCACTAGACGCACCAGAAGAGGACAAGCAGAGAGCAAATGGTGGGCCGTCATGTTTAGCTGCATGAGCTCGAGAGCGGTACACATTGAGGTCATTGAATCTTTGGATACATCCAGCTGCATTAAGCCCCTCAGGCGCTTCTTTGCACTAAGAGGCCCTGCAAAACAGTTAAGATCTGATTGCGGCACGAACTTTGTTGGAGCGTCCAAGGAGCTCGGGATGGACAAGACGGTGCAAAGGTACCTCAGTCAGCAGGGATGCAACTGGGAGTTCAACACACCACACGCCTCTCACATGGGAGGCTCATGGGAGCGGATGATTGGTATCGCCAGAAGGATCCTTGATTCAATGTTTCTGCAGCAACGCACCCGACTAACTCACGAAGTACTGTGCACACTAATGGCAGAGGTCACAGCCATTATAAATGCACAACCACTCCTACCTGTCTCTTCTGACCCGGAAAGCCCCTTCATACTCTCGCCATTAATGCTCCTTACACAGAAGACAGGAGCTCCCCCTCCACCTGGGGACTTCTCAGATAAGGATTTGTACACAAAGCAATGGAGACAGGTTCAGGCTCTTGCAAATCAGTTCTGGTCTCGTTAGAGACATGAATATCTATCTCTGTTGCAACATAGACAAAAGTGGACAGAACCTCACAGGAATCTTCAAGTTGGAGATTTAGTCCTGCTCAGGGACAAGCAGATCGCCCGCAACTGCTGGCCAATGGCCAGAATCACTGCCACATTCCCTGGTAGGAATGGACATGTCAGGAAGGTTGAGTTGAAAACTTCTGACCAAGGTGATGTGAAAACTTACCAAAGGCCAGTTGCAGAAGTCATTCTACTTCTACCTAAGGACTGATTTAGAGACTGAAGTTTGTATTATGTTCATAGTGACCTTACAAAGGTCAGGCGGGGAGTGTGTTGCCCTTAAGGCATTTGTTTAGTTTATTATATTTTCGCTTTAGTAATTCGTTTGTAATCGCTTTCTAGTTAAAGTTAAGGTTGTTGAAAGTAAATTCGTTGTCTGTGATACATCGCGGCATGCAATGACGTCACACCCGGTTTTGCTGCGTCCTGTGGGAAAATACTGGTTTGGAGAAACGGGAAGGAGGGGGCTTGTGTGTGCAGGATCAGCGCGAGAAAAGTTTTCTTTTTACGCACTAGAAACATCATAGAAGCAACGCCGTAAGTTCATAAGATAATCGATATGTTGAAGTAAAAATTTTAACGCTGATTCTGTTAAAAGTAATGATGGTTAATAAAGTTTATGTACTTTGTTATTTAAAGAGTTGCGGATAGTTTGTGTTGAAGTGTATTTAAAGCCAGTTGATGGCGTAGGTAGATTCTGACTGTATGTTGTACTTTAATGTAATATAGTTTGTTGTAGTTTTATTTTTGCAAGTATTTATGATGTAAATGTGATGCCAAGAAGGAAACAAATACTGTATATATTTTGAATTGTTTTATCAACAGTTTTCACCATACGTTAATGTGGAAGAGTGAACAGTAAACGGTTAATCTTACTGGGATCACGCCTCATTGACTCCGGTTTATACTAGGTGTTTAGTTCAGAGTTTTTACACCTGTGCAAGAACACTACAAGAACACAGCCAACATTCTGACTGGTTGGTCTGTAGTGCATGTTCATAGCTAAGGTGAAGAAAGTGTTAGGGAGCATTACTGTCATGAGATACTTCTGCACTTAGGAGGAAAACAAATTTCCAGATTACCCAAAGCATAAAATATATATTGTCTACTTAACATGGCAAAAAGCAAAGATCAAGAGTTTGGTCCATCAGTCCTTATCATTAAGGTTCTCTCCTAGCCACCTTTTCCCTGGTCTGGTGCCCCCTCTGACTTAAAGTGAAAGGTGGGTATCCACGCTGGATTTCCTTGGACCTTTAAAGTGGTGCATGTGGTCAGCAACACTTGGAATGAACCTTCCCAGGAAGGCTCTAGCTAGTTCATTCATCAGTAGTCTGTCACCAGTCCCCAATCTCCCAGCTGGTAGGTGTGGCACTCTGCAGCTGTCACAACCTTTTGGGCTTCTGATGGAAACCTTTAAAGGAGTTTGCATAAATGCCACACAATACTGCAACATATTTTTCCTTACAGTCTGAAGGTCCATCTGTTTTCCCAAAAACGGAGGAGTTCCTGGCAAGCGTATGGGACGTCCCAATATGCCCTCATGCAGAGATAGACCCGTTATGCATCCTGGAGCACTGCACATTCTCATGGGGGCCAGCGGAAATGCCTCTAGCCACATTAGCCCAGTCTCCGTACATAATTTAGCCAGCTTTCTTTTTGGGACACTATTCTTTCTTTCGACTGCCCCGGTAGATTTAGGGTGGTAAGGACAAGTGAAATAGTGCTTTTGTTAGTTCCTGTATCACCTTGCCTGTGCAGTGTGGCCATTATCACTCGATATCTTTTCAGGGATTCCAAACCTAGAAATAAGTTCTCGTAATGAGAGTTTAGCAACAGTTATAGCATCATTTCTATGAGCTGGATATGCCTCTGCCCACCGAGTAAACAAACATACAATGACAAGCACATAATTATAACCCATGCATTTGGATAATTGCATAAAGTGCATTTGGAGATGCATGAATGATCCCCAGGGGAAGGGTCCAACAGCAGCTGGTACCAACGGTGTTTTCCCAAGATTATGTCTCTGACAAACCATACAATTTGTCGATATTTTTCTCACTAAGGCCAGAAATCCTGGCGCATACCACTCCTTTTCGATCATGCCCATTATTCCCCTTTGTCCCACATACAGTCATGTACTGGATGGGCAAACCAGGGGAGGAGAGCAGAGGGTGTCACATGACTGCCATTGTGGTAATGGCCAGAGGCCCTGAGAGTCTTGTACACAGGGCACTTTAGTCCATGAAGTCTTCTCAGGCTCAGGTGCATCACGCTGAAATTGTATAAGTTCATCAATAGAATTTGATATAGAATTGGCAGCCTGAATACATTGGGGTACCAGATGCCCGTAAATATCCACTGCTACTGCCCTGGCAGTGGAATCAGCCCATTTAATACCTTTAGCTATTTCATCACTTCCATTAGCTATACACTTAATAGCAGAATGTATATGAATAGCGAAGAGAGTTAACCTGCCATGTTTTATTGGAGCTCCCAAAGAGTTGAGAAATCCATGTAGCTTCCATAATTTCCCATTGTCATGTGCCACTCCAAAGGCTTAACCAATCACTGAAATTTCTTCCCGTATCAGATCAGGAGGAAGAGCCGTCCACAAAGGAAATTAAATCTGGGTTTTGCAATGGCGCATCTTGTAAGGTCTGGTCGAGGAAGAGTGGTAGTTTAAAACTGCTTCACAATCGTGGAGCTCCCTGTCATTTTCAGTTGGCAAGAGCTTAGGAAAGCTCAACATGACAGTAATTGAGGGGTCAGTCTTGTAACAAGTCACTCAGGTGGCTACTTAATGTTGGGAGGCTGACGATTAAGTAAAGCAGAGACACCATGGGGCATGGGTGGCACCACTGAGCAGTCTAAGGTCAGATATTGAGACGAATTTGCTTCACGGTAGGCTGCAGCCACAGCTTTCTGGCAACTAAGATAACCTTGAGCTACAGGGTCTAGGTGAGTATTGTAATAGGCTACTGGACGATAGGCATCGCCATGATATTGAGTAAGTACTACTCCAGAAAAACCTTTGGTTTTGTGTACAAACAGATGGAAAGGCTCACCATAATATGGGAGTCTAAGGGCTGGTGCAGACACAAGAGCTGTAAAGGACCTGTCAACTTCAGTCAAACATTCAATTGTTCTGGAGCTGAAGGTGAAGCGAGGGTGAAGAATAGCTGTCGTACCCAGGAAGTGGACAAGATCCTTCTTGAGGACTGGTTTAGGCAAAATGACACCGGCCCTCACCCCTTTTCAGAAAGCATTCGGCTGGCCTCACTCAAGACGTGGCCCAAATGGTGCGCTTTAGGTTGTCACTGCTGCAATATTTCTCTTGACCCCTTGTGCACTTGTCCGCCAGGGTGAGCAAAAGGACTACCAAGTCTTGTTCAGAGGCTTCACGGCCCGGAGAACATAAAAGCAGATCATCATCTACATGTTGTAGCAGTGTGGATTCAGGTGGGAAAGTTACATCTGCCAAGTCCTTCTGGAGAATTTGAGAAAATACTGTTTGGCTCTCAGTATATCCACATGATAGGTGAGTCCTGATATATTTGTCTTGGTGGGTGAAAGCAAACAAATATTGGGAATCTGTGTGGATTGGGATTGAAAATGTACCTCATGTGAGTCAACAACTGTTAAGTATTTAGTGAGGTTCAAAGCTGGGTTTGGAACTAGGGAATACGTTGGTATCACAGATTTGTTAGCAGCTCTCAGTCTTGGACAAAACACCAGGTGTTTTTTTCCAGCTTCCACACTGGCTATATAGTCATATTACATGGACTCACTGTTGGCATGACAATACCCCTTTTGCAAGGGTATTTAACTCCTTTCTCTGCCGCTCAGTTCAAAGGGAAACTGAGATTCGCATGCGAAGAGTTTTGCCAAATCCAATCACACTGTAAAAGGTTCTGGGGACAGTACTCACCTACATCATTACTTCCTTTTGCCCACAGTATTGTTGGTACTTGATCGGGCAAGCATTTGGCTATGAGGGACTCAGACTTGATATTCAAACTCAAAGGAATAGGAAATACAGTTTCTGTACATAAAAACAATTGCCTGGAGAAATACTGCAAGAAGTTTTCCCTCTAATTTGACATAGTTAACCTCTGATGGCTTTCACAGGAAATGATTAAGCATGGGTCCCAAATCCGGGGAGCGACTCAATGGTGCAACATAAAGGGTAATGTGCAGGCTCACGCCAGGTGGTATTTTAAAAAATGGTTCAGCATCGCGTGGCAGCTTTACAGCAGCAGCAACACCTTCGGGGCCCACGCAGACAGCAAAAATAAAAAGAGGGAATGACTTACTGTTACGATCTTGCAACAACTGTTTTGCTGTTTTCTCGTGCAGGTGGTCCAGATCCTCTGCGGAATAATGTACCGTACAGTGGAGAGTCATGTGTCACTCAGACATCATGTCTGGATATTACTCTAGCAGTGTGCGGGCCTCTGAAAGTTCCAACGGTTGCTTAACCATAGTTAAGGTATTAGCAGACAAAGATTCAGAGAAATTCCACCACCACCGTCTTTGAATGGAGTCTTCCAATAAAACAAGAACAATTGGTAGACTGTCTCAAGCACCTCCAGTCATACCCTTCTGGGGAGCTTACTAATAAACATTCCAAATTACAAAGAAGGTCCGGGCCCAATAAAATAATCAGTGATTCTGGTGCTCTTGTAGGGGAGAAATGTACATAATTCACAAGTGCCAGTGTTGAGTGGGGTTTCACTTTAAGAGGCTGGTCTGATATGATGTAAAGATTTGTAGTGCTTTTTTTGTTTAGGTTATGGAGTCCAATGAAATGTCTTATGGTTTCATTAAGCATAAAATACCTCACTTTGTCTTATTTATGAAAACCTGCATTGGTGACCTTGATGCTCTAGGATGATTCCAGAGTTATTGAACATGTTGGCCAATGCAGTCGCTTTGAAACTGCTGGAGTTTTGGGAGCAAAATGCTGTCGCTTGGTTTGTACAAGCTGAATCCCAATTCGCTCTGCAAGAAGTCACCACCAAAGATACCAGATTCTATTATGTGGTAGAGTATATCAGCAACTCCATGGCTGTGAGAATAGCGAGTCTTTTTGAACACCCGCCTGCCTGAACATGGTAAACACCAGCCACTGAAAACTCACATTTTACAGACTTTTAGACAGCCACACCAAACAGTTGTTCTCCTTGCCTGACCTCACCAATGTTAGATCTTTAGAGCTAATGGATCATTAGCTCTCCTGGGAAATAAGATATAGGAGCAGAATTAGGCCATTTGGCGCATCGAGTCTGATCTGCCATTTCACTATGGCTGATCCAATTTTCCTCTCAACCCCGATCTCCTGCCTTCTCCCCATATTCCTTCATGCCCTCACTGTGGTGATGTGACATGTAAGAACGTGATTGGAGAGAGTTCTGAACATGCGCAGGGATGATAGAAAGATCGAGAACATGGCATTGTAAACACGCTGTGCTTGTTGTTAAATAAAAGTTCTATTTCTTCCAGAACATGGTTCTTTATTAGTAACCCATGGTACATACGAATATAAAGAACTGCCGCTCAGTTCAAAGAGAAACTGAGATTCGCATGCGAAGAATTCTGACACATGGTGTCAGAAGTCAGTCTGGAAGAATAATACGTTTCCTAACACAGGAGAATCAAAGATAATTTTCTAAAAAATGAGTTCGAACTGTTTTGGTGTTGCTAACAGTTTTACAAATATAAGGTTTGCAGCCTCCATCAACACTTCAGTTGTTTGGAAACATAGCTGAGAAATGGAGAATATTTAAGCAACGTTTTGAATTGTATTTATCGGTGATTGATGCAGATCGAAAACTGGAAAAAATGAGAGCTGCTCTTCTACTCCATGTAATAGGTGACGATGCAATTGAGGTATATTATCATTTTATTTTTGAAAATGGAGATAATTTAAAGTTACAATTGATAATGGACAAATTTGAAGCATTTTGTATACTGAAGCGTAATGTAACGTACGAGCGGCATAGATTTTTTTACATGTGCGCAGAGAGCTGGTGAAACTATTGATCAATATGTTACTGACTTGAAACATGCAAGTTTGAAGAACTGACAGACTCTCTCATTAAAGACAGAATTGTTTGTGGCGTTCTGGATAATGGTTTGAGAGAAAGACTGTTAAGAGAACAAGACTTAGACTTGGAAAAAGCTTTGATGCTCTGCAAAGCTTTGGAAACTGTGACGTCACAGGCTGAAGAACTTTTCATTGAGCACTGCAACGTAGTGAATATATTAGAAAAATAATAAAATGATAACAAAACTCACAGAGAGCAAGATGTTATCTGAGAGAAAAAAGCTATGTGATTGCTATGAGGGGCAGCATCGACCAAAACAGTGTCCTGCGTATGGGACAATGTGCAAGGACTGCGGTAAGAGTAACCATTTTTCATGCTGTTGCAGAAGTAGAAAGAAAATAAAACTTGCAAATGCAGTGCTTGAAAATGAACTTGAGGAGTTTTATATAGATGTGCTTTGTGAAAACAAACAAAGTAAGATTGACTGGACCATTGCAAGTGAACCAAAAACAATATTCTGTTTAAACTTGATACTGGAGCACAAGTAAATGTTCTTGCAGAATCTGAGTTTATTGCATTAAAGCCAAGACCAAAGTTAAATCAGATGAATATAAAATTGACTGGGTATTCAGGTGCAGACATTTCAGTTAAAGGAACATGTGTGACAAAAATATCACGCAAAAATATTGTGAACATGCTTTCATTTGTGGTGGTGCCAAAGAATATACAGTCAATACTGGGTTTATCTGCCTGTGAAAGACTGAATTTGGTGAAAATAGTCTTAGTCCTGGACAGTGGCACAGTCAGAATACAGTGACTTGATGAAAGAGTATGAGGACTTGTTCAAAGGGCTTGGTTGTCTTCCAGGAGAGCACATGATTAAAATTGACAACACAGTGCCACCCATAGTACATCCATGTAGAAAAGAGCATTTGCATTACATAATCAAATGAAAACAGAGCTTGACAGAATGGAATGGCTAGGAGTCATTAAAAAAAATTGATGAACCGACTGAATGGGTCAATTCACTTGTCACTGTTGATAAGAAAAATGGATAACTGAGGATTTGCTTAGATCCAAGACACTTGAATTGAGCTATTAAAAGAGAGCATTTCGAATTGCCCACTCACGAAGAAATTATGTCACAGTTTGCTAATGCAAAGTACTTTAGTAAATTAGATGCATCCTCTGGATTCTGGCAACTTAATCTAGATAAACCGAGTTCAAAGTTGTGCACCTTTAACACTCCTTTTGCCAGATACTGTTTTCTTCGGCTTCCGTTTGGAATTGCATCAGCTCCTGAACTGTACCATAAAACCATTCACATGCTATATGAGCACATTGAGGGCATGGATATTTCCATGGATGATATTATTGTTTGGGGATCATCCAAACAAGAGCATGACACCAGACTCAGACAAGTCTTAGGGGCAACACATGAGGCAAACCTGAAATTGAATAAAGACAAATGTCAGCTAGGAGTGACTGAACTTACCTTTGTGGGTGATATCATCAGCAATAAGGGTATGTGTCCTGATCCATTGAAGGTTTCTGCTGTTGAGAACATGCCAAGACCACAATGTGAAAAGGATGTTCAAAGGTTCATGGGAATGGTCAATAACATGGGAAAATTCATAGCCAATCTTTATGAAGAGCATGCTCCATTGATGCAGCTAACAGAAAAGAAAAACAAATGGAGCTGGAATCATGAACAGGAGAAGGCATGGCAAAATCTCAGGAAAGTGCTCACTAAAGAACCTGTGTCGAAATATCTATGATGCTGAGAGACCCATCAAAATCTAATGTGTTGTATCTCAAGCAGGCTAGGGCAGTATTACTCCAGAAACATGATAAGAAATGGCTACCAGTGGCATATGCATCTCATTCATTATCTGATCCAGAATCAAGGTATGTCCAAATTGAAAATGAATTGCCCAGCATTATGTTTGTTTGCGAGAGATTTCATCAGTTTGTGTCAGGGCAATCTATTGATGTTGAAACTGATCATAAGCCTCTGAGTGCATTGTTTCGCAAACCTTTAAGTACTGTCCTTTGCAAATTCAGTGAATGATGATTAAATTGCAAAGATATGTATTAAATGTGTCATACACACCTGGAAAATTCATGTACACGACTGACATACTTCCCAGAGCTGTGGATCCAACAACAAAAGACAATCACAGGGACACTGTTGATGTTCAGATATTTGTTGATATGATCATAGATACTGCTCCTGAAAAGTTGGAACTGCTGTGTCTTGAGACAGAGAAGGACAAAATTCTCAGTCAGGTAATACAAGTGGTGATGGATGGCCAGATAATAAGCATGACTGTACCTCAGAAGTACAAGAATATTGGAACCACAGATCAGAACTGTCTGTTGTGGATGGGATATTGTACAAAGGTAGCAGAATTGGAATTCCTAAAAGTCTCTGAAAAGAAATGCTTGGGAAAATTCATGAAGGCCACCTAGGTATTGAAAAGTGTAAGAGAAGGGCACAAGAAGTGATGTTTTAGCCCAGGGTGAATCACGAAATTGCAGAATTGGTGTCTTCTTGTCAAATATGCCTTAAATACCAACCTAGCAACCCTAAGGAGCCACTGCATCCACATCCTAGTCCTCAGAGACCTTATCAGAAGGTAGGCATTAATCTGTTTGTAACTGACAACAAAGATTATCTATTAATAACAGATTACTACTCATTGTATCCTGAAGTGTGTGGCCTGAGCAGAACAACTGCAGAGAATGTAATTACATGCATGAAATCAGTTTTTTCCAGACATGGTGTACCTGATGAAGTTTTCACAGACAATGGTCCACAATTCAATGGTGAATGCATGAGACATTTTGCTCATGAATGGGGCTTTGTTCATACAACATCTAGTCCATTTTTCCCTCAGTCCAATGGGTTAGTTGAGAAGTCAGTAGGAATTATCAAGAAACTGATGCACAAAGCAAAAGGTAGTGGAGGTGATTTTTATAAAGCTTTGTTAGCCTATCGCAGTACTCCACTTGAATGTGGATTTTCACCTGCTCAGCTACTGGTGGGACGCCGTTTGAGATCCAATCTGCCAATAGATGAGACCCTTCTGAGAACAGAGGGAGTGAACAAGTGAAAAGATGGAAAGATGAACACAAAGCAAAGCAGAAAACATACTTTGACAGATGTTCTCGTTCATTACCTGAACTGCACCAAGGAGATGACGTGAGGATACAAGACAAAATGAACACATGGACACAGAAAGCTACAGCACTTGAAGATGTACAACCCAGATCATACATGGTCCAAACAGAAGAAGGAGCAATGTGAAGAAGAAATCACAAAGACCTCAAGAAAGAGCCAACTTCAGAGTTTCAGTTAACTGATGGAGACCAGACAAAACATGGAAATAACAACAAAACACAAGAACTGTGTGAACCACTTAGAAAGTCTGCTCGTGTTCATAAACCCCCAGAGAGACTGATAGAGACATGTTAAATTATGCATTTGCTCTGATCAATGTTGCTAATTGTTTTTCTTTCTAAGGAAAGGAAGATGTGGTGATATGGCATGTAAGAACGTGATTGGAGAGAGTTCTGAGCATGTGCAGGGATGATAGAAAGATCGAGAAAAATGGCATTGTAAAGACATTGTGTTTGTTGTTAAATAAAAGTTCTATTTCTTCCAGAACATGGTTCCTTATTAGTAATCCACGGTATGTATCAATATAAAGAACACAACACTGAACAATCAAGAATCTATCAAGCCCTGCCTTAAAGCCAGCCTCCACAGCTATTTGTGGTAATGAATTCCATAGATTCACCACTCTCTGGCTAAAGAAGTTCCTCCTCATCTCCATTCTGAAAGGATGCCCCACTCTTCTGAGGTTGTGTCCTCTGGAATTAGACCTTCCTACTATAGGAATCATTCTCTCCTCATCCACTCTATCAAGGCTAGGTTTCAATGAGGTCACCCCTCATTCTTCTGAATTCCTGCAAATACAGGCCCAGAGTCATCAAACGCTCTTCCACAATATCCTGAAGTGGGAAGGTGAACAGCCAGAGGTCGGGTACCAATGACATAGGCAGGAAAAGGGAGGAGGTCCTGAAAACAGACTACAGGGAGTTAGGAAAGAAGCTGAGAAGCAGGACCACAAAGGTAATAATCTTGGAATTACTGCCTGTGCCACACAACAGTGAGTATAGGAATGGAGTGAGATGGAGGATAAATGTGTGGCTGAGGGATTGGAGCAGGGGGAAGGGATTCAGATTTCTGGATCATTGGGACCTCTTTTGGGGCAGGTGTGATCTGTACAAAAAGGATGGGTTGCACTTGAATTCAAGGGGGACCAATATCCTGGGAGGGAGGTTTGCTAAGGCTATTGGGGAGAGTTTAAACTAGAATTGCTGGTGGGTGGGAACCGAACTGAAGAGAAGGAGGAAGAGGCAGTTGGATCACAAATAGAGGAAGCTTATGGGCAGTGTGAGAGGGAGGATAGACAGGTGATAGAGAAGGGATGCACTCAAAATGATGGTTTGACATGTGTTTCTTTTAATGCAAGGAGTATCATGAACAAAGCAGATGAGCTTAGAGCGTGAATCAGTATTTGGAACTAAGATGTTGTGGCCATTACAGAGACTTGGATGGCTCGGGGGCAGGAATGGCTAATTAGGGTGTTGGCTTTAGATGTTTCAGAAAGGACAGGGAGGGAGGCAAAAGAGGTGGGGGCGTGGCACTGCTGATCAGAGATAGTGCCATGGCTGCAGAAAAGGAGGAAGTCATGGAGGGATTGTCTACTGAGTCTCTGTGGGTGGCCTCTCAATGGTGTTCCACACTCTTCAGTGATTTCAATTCCTTTTTACCTGTTCCCACCTCCCACATCGTGACGTACAGCACCCTTGGGTTCCTGTTGACCTGCATTCTGCCTTAATTGTTTTTGTCTGCCATGATGCACGACAGCATCCCCTTAGGCCCCCTTACAATGGCCCATCCCATATTTTGGAACAGAGAGAAAAGACTTTTGTCATAGCTAAGAAGGATAAACCTGAATGTGTTTCGCCTTAAGCCAGCCTACCAAGATTTGGAGTATTCTGCTGCCATGCCCCTGACTTCACAACATGGCCTTGAGTGTGTCAACTCACCTCTGGATGAGCCAGATGCACCTATTGTTCCTCCACCCACGGATTACAGGATCCGTGCAAGGCGGCTGGCTTGTCCAAACTCCAGACAGGTTCTTAATGCCGGATTTAGTGAATTCTGGGGTGGGGGTGGAGGTCCTGTGTAAGATAATGTAATTTGGAGAAATGTACATAATTCGTAACCACCGACATCAAGTAGGGGTTTCACTTTTGGAAGCTGGTCTGACACGATGACAATATGATGTTGTGGCAACCCACTTTCTGCGCAGGCGAACCGGCTCACAAATAGCCAGCACACAGGGGGATACTTTGGTAATGCACCTCTGACGTCATTTCCGCCCGGAGAGGGCGGGCGCTAGGGAATAAATGCCAGCGCCACGAAGTTTGAATAAACTAGTCTCGAAACAGCTTACCAACTGCGTGTCATCTTTAGCTCTGTATGTAGTACATCACTACATTGGTGACCCCGACGGTCCAAACAGGATTTGGACCAAAGATGACCGACTCTTCATCTGTTCACGTAGTTTCACTAAAACTGCCGACTTTCTGGATGCTGTGACCACGCGTGTAGTTTAGCCAAGCAGAAGCCCAGTTCCAGATTCAGCAGATATCCTCTGATTCCAGGCATTACTACCATGTGTTGTGCGCCCTTGACCAGGAGATGGCCGCCCAGGTTGAGGATTTTATACAGTTGCCCCCAGAAGAAGGCAAATATGAAGCATTCAAAGCGCTGCTCATTGGGCCCTTTGGCCTGGATGGTTTGGGAGACAGACTGCCATCAGCATTGATGAACAAGATGCTGGCCCTGGCTGACGGTCACAAGCCCTGCCTCATGTTCGAGCAAGTGTTCCTAGAGCGACTGCCCGAGGACATACATCTGCTGCTGGCTGGCGCAGATTTCAGTGACCCCTGGAAGGTGGCTGTCTGGGCAGACATGTTGTGGAAAGCCAAGAGGGAGAGCGTGGCAACCGTCAGTTGGATTACCAGGCTATGAGCCCAACAGCAGACCAGACCAGGCCCGGCAGGGGGGCGCACACAACACAGAGGCAGGAGTGAGGAGGACAGTGAACAGTGATGTTTCTACCACCAGCAGTGGGGCACAGAAGCCTGCTGTTGTTGCCCGCCCTGCAAGGGCCAGGGCCAGGGCCAGCTGCCGCTAATGACTATGGTGGCTGGCCACCAGGACAGCCTCTTGTACGTCTGGGACAAACAGTCGGAATGCCACTTCTTGATTGACACCGGAGCGGAAATCAGCATCTTGCCCCCGACGGGGTACGACACCCGCAACAGGAAGCCAGGTCCCATCCTGAGGGCCGCAAATGGCAGCACGATACGGACCTACGGCACCCGCACAGTGCAGCTGCAGTTCGGCGCCAGCCGGTTCATGTGGGACTTCACACTGGCCGCGGTGGCCCAACCACTCCTGGGGGCAGACTTCTTGCGAGCTCACAGCCTGCTGGTCGACTTGCAAGGGAAAAGACTGGTACATGCCGAGACTTTCCAGACGTTCTCCATGGGTGAAGCCAAGTTGCCGGCCCCACACCTGGACTCCATCACGCTGTCGGACAACGAATTCACCAGAATCCTGGCGGACTTTCCATCGATTCTGGCACCACAGTTCACGGCAGCCATGCCCAGACACGGGGTACAGCATCACATCCCGACCCAGGGACCATCCCTCCACACCTGCGCACGAAGGCTCCCCCTGGAAAAGGTCCGCCTGGCAAAGGAGGAGTTCAAGAGGATGGAGGAATTGGGGATCGTACAGAGGTCCGACAGCCCATGGGCCTCCCCCCTGCACATGGTGCCCAAAGCAGCCGGGGGTTGGAGACCATGCGGCGACTACCGCAGACTGAACGAGGCTACAACTCCAGACCACTACCCCGTGCCGCACATACAGGACTTTGCAGCAAACCTGCATGGGGCAAGAATCTTTTCCAAAGTAGACCTTGTCCAGGGATACCATCAAATCCCAGTGCACCCTGAAGACATCCCCAAAACAGCACTCATCATCCCGTTCGGCCTGTTCGAGTTCCTCCAAATGCCGTTCGGCCTGAAGAATGCCTCACAGATGTTCCAGCCGCTAATGGATGCAGTGGGACACGACCTGGACTTTGCGTTCATCTATTTGGACGACATCCTTACAGCCAGCAGTAGTTGCAAGGAGCATCTGTCCAACTTCTGCCAGCTCTACTCCCGCCTGAGTGATTTTGTCCTCACGATCAACCCGGCCAAATGCCAGTTCGGTCTCGATACCATCAACTTCCTGGGCCACAGGATTACCAAAGACGGGACAACCCCTCTGCCCGCCAAGGTAGACGCAATCCGCCACTTTGCCCGGCCCAACACGGTCAAAGGCCTGCAGGAGTTCGTTGGTATGGTGAACTTCTACCACCGTTTCCTCCCCTCAGCAGCCCGTATCATGCACCCTTTGTATACACTGATGTCAGGTAAAGGCAAGGACATTACTTGGGACGAGGAGGCTGTGGCCACTTTCGTTAAAGTCAAGGAAGCCTTGGTAGATGCCGCGATGCTGGTGCACCCCAGAACGGACGTTCCGACCGCCCTCACAGTGGACGCATCCGACACAGCAGTCGGTGGAGTGCTGGAGCAGCTCATTGAGGGGCGCTGGCAACCCCTGGCGTTCTTCAGCAAGCACCTACGACCACCCGAACTCAAGTACAGTGCTTTCAAGTGGGAGCTGTTGGCACTGTATCTGGCAATCCGGCATTTCAGGTACTTCTTAGAAGGCAGGCCGTTCACTGCGTTCACGGACCACAAACCGTTGACCTTCACGTTCACGAAGGTGTCCGATCCGTGGTCGGCTCGCCAGCAGCGACATCTGTCCTACATCTCCGAGTACACGACAGACATCCAGCATGTCTTGGGAAAGGACAACGTCATGGCGAACGCACTCTCCAGACCAGCTGTCCAGGCCCTGTCCCTGGGGGTGGACTATGCAGCACTGGCGGAGGCGCAGCAGGCAGACGATGAGATGCCCAGCTACAGGACCGCAGTCTCGGGTTTGCAGCTACAGGACTTTCTCGTAGGCCCAGGTGAGAGGACCCTCCTGTGCGACGTGGCTAACGGCCAACCTCGCCCCATCATCCTGGCAGCCTGGAGGCGGTGAGTTTTCGACTCCATACACGGTTTGGTGCACCCATCTATCAGGACAACCATCCAGCTGGTCTGCAGCAAGTTCGCGTGGCACGGACTTCGCAAGCAGGTCAGTGAATGGGCCAGAATGTGCACGCAGTGCCAAACAGCCAAGGTGCAGCGGCACACTAAAGCCCCGCCGCAGCAGTTCAAACCCACACACCGGAGGTTCGACCACATTCATGTGGATATCATGGGCCCCCTACCAGTGTCCCAAGGAGCGTGGTACCTCCTAACTATGGTAGACCGGTTCACGAGGTGGCCAGGGGCGGTCCCGCTCACCGACACATCTGCCAATTCCTGTGCCCGAGCACTGATTGCATCCTGGGTAGCACGTTTCGGGGTACCGGCCCACATTACCTCCGACAGAGGCGTCCAGTTCACCTCCAGCCTGTGGTCGGCTGTGGCCAGCCTGTTGGGAATGCAGCCACACCACACAACTGCCTACCACCCACAGTCGAGCGGACTAGTGGAACGCTTCCACCGTCACTTGAAGTCGGCTCTCATGGCCCGCCTGAAAGGACCTAACTAGGTGGACGAGCTTCCCTGGGTCCTGCTTGGAATTCGCACAGTGCCCAAAGAGGATCTGCACGCCTCATTGGCCGAGTTGGTGTACGCCGCACCCCTGGCCGTACCAGGAGAGTTCATACCAGCCCCAAGGAGGCAAGAGGAAGAACCCGCTGTAGTCCTGGACAGACTACGCGAAAGCCTCGGCAACCTGGCACCCGTACCGACTTCACAGCACGGACGGACCCCGACCCATGTACACAAAGACCTGCAGAACTGTAAGTTTGTGTTTGTATGAAGGGGCGGACACCAGGCACCGCTACAGTGGCCGTACAAGGGGCCGTTCAAGGTGATCAACAACAACGGGTCCACGTAAGTTCTGGACATTGGGAGGAAAGAGGAGGTTTTCACGGTGGACCGACTCAAACCAGCCCATGTGGACTTGGCGCAGCTGGTCGAGGTTCAGGCACCGCGGCGCAGAAGCAGATCTCCCAAACAGAGGCTGATCCAGACTGTGGACGTTGGGGGGTGTATCGCCGGTTCTGGGGGGGGGGGGTTATGTGGCGACCCACTTTCTGCGCAAGCGAACCGGCTCACAAATAGCCAGCGCGCGGGGGGAGACTTTGGTAATGCACCTCTGATGTCATTTCTGCCCGGAGAGGGCGGGCGCTAGGGATTAAATGCCAGCACCGCGAAGTTTGAATAAACAAGTCTCGAAACGGCTTACCAACTGCGTATCGTCTCTAGCACTGTATGTAGTACATCGCTACAATGTAAAAATGTTCAGCACATTTTTGTGTTTATGTTTTGGAGTTCAATTTAAAGTGTTACGGGTTTCATTAAACATAAAACGCATCACTTTATTTTAAATGCAAAAACCTACATGATTAAAAAGTGATGTTCCCTTTCGTGTCTACAAAGCTGATAAGTGACCATACGGGAAAGAGGCAGAAAAGCTGTGTGCCCCATGAGTCTTACGACATTTACTGATTCATCACTTAGAGACGTTCGTGGCCAATCAGAAGCATGGATTGTAGGAAACGTGGCTCCAGTGTCAATCAGAAAGTTTAATTGTCATCCAACTACAATCAAAGGAGTAACAGGCTCAGAAATCTTTACAAGGAACAGGATCTGAGTATGGCACCCCTGCTGTGGAGGCTGCAGATGTTATTTACAATGGGTTATTTACAGTGGGTAACCTACAGCCGTCACATCCAGTCCTTGGAGCACTCCACATAAGCTGCTTTCAGCGCATCCTGGGAATAACCTGGCGTGAGCGGGTGCCTCACATTGAAATACTTGTAAAGACCAGCTGCAGAAATATTGAGGCCATGATCACCCAATGTCAGTTACAGTGGCTGGGGCACGTGATAAGGATGCCCCCATGTCAGCTACCCCGCAGAGTGTTATACGGCCAGCTACATCATGGTCGATGCTCAGCTGGAGGGCTGAAGAAGCGCTGTAAGGATCAGATGAAGAATGCTTTAAGGAAGTGCACAATCAGACCTGAGGAACTGGAGGATGTTGCTGCTGACTGTAACACTTGGCGACAGCTGTGTAGGGACAGGGTTCGTATTCTGGAGATGGAAAGAACAACCAGAAGACAGCAGAAGAGAGCCAGGAGAAATGCAGTCATGGTCACCATCACTACCACCACCGCTACCACATACACATGTCCCACCTGCAATAGAGCTTGTGGGTCCAGGATAGGACTGTACAGTCATCAAAGATCTCACCGTTAAAGGAGTGGATGTCGTCATCGGATTTCGAAGGACAGCCGAAGAAGAAGATTTACAGTGACCAGTGTAGTCTGCGTGCAGGTGGCGGTGAAGGCATTACCTGTTTTCAAAGTTGCCTTGGTGCCAGGCTGCTCACAACAAAACACAACTCCTGCAGATGTTTTGTTCATATCCATCTGCTGTATCTACCCTCTCCATAACCCCGCAAAGTAGCCCGTGGTGCAGATACACGTATTTTATCCTCATTTCCTTTAACAGTTCTAATCTTTTGATATTGTAACTGTATCTGGTAATGTTGTAAAACGTTTACTACTTTATTTAACTCTTCCTATTGTCATCCTACACAAGTTGCAGGTAGCATTGTTTTTAATCTGGGCTACAGCCCTCTCTCAATAACATTTACCAACGTAGGTTGCCCGCTTCTGAGAGTTATCCAGAATATTTTTGAAATTCATCACACACATGTTCCATGTATTCATCAACATTTTCATCTCTTCTCTGCACAATATCATGTATCTTATGCTAATCTATGATGCAAGGGAAACATTTAATCACTGCTTCTAGTAGATTAACCCACAGCACATTCAGTTCAACATCTTGAGCCTGTCTTGGCCATTTAATATGCTCTCTAGCTTGTTTCCACTGAACCGACCCCAAATAGACGTCAATTACTGTATATATACATCATCAACATTTGAAGTATGACACTTAGGGAGGATTTCCATCGTAGGGATAAATCTATCTATGTCTTCCTTAGGATTAGGAGTTGATTCCATTATAGCCCATAATTCAGATCCAGACCATGGTCTGTAAACAACCAAGAGCCCATCCAGTCCTGTTAATACACAATAGGGAACGAACCTGCACTAGAGTCATGAGATCTATACCGTTCAGTCACTGGACCTTCATCTAGTGAGCCAGTAGTCCCTCCTACACCCTATTGTGGTTCTGTACCTTTCAAGGTGGTAGTCAAAATCAGAGACAGTGCTGGAGCACTGGCTAGTGCAGATGGTCCAGCATAAACTGAAGGCTGCCCCTGGTGTGGGCTCTTTTGTAATGGTAACTGAAGATTATAGTCATCTAATTCATCTTCATATTCTGGTACCACTTGTTTAAGTTGTTTCTTTTTCTCCCCCCTTAAAGCAGAGTCCATCATGTTTGCTTGTTCTTTTTGGACCTTTTCCATCTTTAGCTATTGTTCATTTTGACAAGGTCCCACATGGGAGGATGGTCAAGAAGGTTCAGTGTCTTAGTATTGTGGTAGTATATTGGATTAGACATTGGCTTTGTGTGAGAAGCCAGAGAGTGGTAGTTGATGGTTGCCTCTCTGATGAAAGGCCTGTGACTAGTGGAGTGTCACCGAGTTCGGTGCTGGGTCCTTTGTTGTTTGTCATCTGTATCAATGATCTGGATGATAATATAGTTAACTGGATCGGCAAAATTTGCACATGACACCAAGATTAAGTAAGGCTATCATGGCTTCCAGAGGGATTTGCATCAGATGGAAAAATGACAGATAGAATTTAATGCAGGCAAGTGCAAGGTTTTGCTCTTCAGTAGGACAAACCAGGGTAGCTCATATACAGTGAGCAGTAAGGCACTGAGAAGTGTGGTAGAACAAAGGGATCTGGGAATACAAGTCCACAATTCATTCAAGATTGCATCATAGGTAGAGAGGATCATAAAGAAATCTTTTGGCACCTTGGCCTTCATAAATCAAAGTGCTGAGTACAGGAGATGGGATGTTATGCTGAAGTTGTATAAGATATTGCAGAGGCCTAATTTGGAGTATTGTGCGCAGTTTTGGTCACCAGCGTACAGGAAAGATGTGAACAAGGTTGAAAGAGTACAGAGAAAATTTACAAGGATGTTGCTGGGTCTGGAGAACCTGAGTTAGAAAGACAAATTGAATAGGTTAAGACTGAATTCTTTAGAATGTAGAAGATTAAGAGGAGATTTGATGGAGCTATACAAAATTATGAGTGGTATAGATAGGGTAAATCCAAGCAGGCTTATTCTACAGAGTTTGGGTGGGACTACAACCACTTAAAGGTGCAAGTGAACATGTGAGCTCAATTTCAACATTTAAGAGCAATTTGGATAGGTACATGCATAGTAGGGATATAGAGGGCTATGGTCCCAGTGCAGATCGATGGTAGTAGGCAGGTTAGATGGGCTGAAGGGCCTGTTTCTCTGCTGTGCTTCTCTATGACTCTATAACTCTAGTTTTTCTACAAGATTCATCTACCCATTTCTGCATTTCGCCTTTCCATTAAACAATCATAGAGCACCTAACAGTCTTCCCACCTTTTCCTTTCTCTAACAGCACATCCGCAGGCATTCACTTTGTCACTCAGTCCTGAAGAAGGGTCTTGCCCCAAAATGTCAACTGTTTATTCATTTTAATAGATGCTGCCTGACCTGTTGAGTTCCTCCACCATTTTGTGTGTGTGGCATTGGATTCCCAGCATCTGCAGAAATTCTTGTATTTATGAGCCACTCACTTAGTCCATTCCTCCATACAATACACTTCTGAATGTAGTTTCTGGTCAATAATATACAAAGAAGCACACTACCTCAGTCACTGAGAGGCCCGGGACAGGGGGTTTTCACGCACACACATACGCATACGCATGCACAATTTTCCTCGGACTCCAGCCAGGTCCATAGCAATACCTCATGTCAGGCTCCTACCTTGTCCCTAGCAACCTTGTCTTCTTTTTAATGCTGCAACATTCTTATGTCGGTGACTGAGGTGGTGTACCTTGACTACATGACACAGGAGGAAATTTGCATCCCTGCAGTCATCCCAGTCTCTTGCTCAAAGATAAGCAGCCTAGGGTTTCGGAATGATCAGCTACCGGGCTGAATTCCTTTCTCCCATATAATGAAACAAAGGTTTAGCCATCTCAGTGAAACCTCCAAGTAACTATTGTAGTAACTGTCATTGCTGATAATAAAATGAAAATACCTAAAATAACTGGGCACAGAACACACATACTCTTACAATTCAAACATGTTTTAATCTTATATGTGCCAAAGGAGAACAGCATGGGATCCTGTCACCAACACAGTTCTGAAATCTGAACAGAAAACTGCTAATTTTATGCAGAATTGGCTAATCAGTTTGATCATTGTAAATTGTACATGTTCAAGTTCCTTAATTGCCATCCACAATAGATAGAAACATAGAAAACCTACAGCACAATACAGGCACTTCGGCCCACAAAGCTGTGCCGAATATGTCCCTACCTTAGAACTACCTAGGCTTTACCCATAGCCCTCTATTTTTCTAAGCTCCATGTAGATATTTGTATCTTGTATCCACCTCCACCACCGCCGTCGGCAGCCCATTCCACACACTCACCACCCTCTGTGTAAAAAACTTACCCCTGACATCTCCTCTGTACCTACTTCCAAGCACCTTAAACCTATGGCCTCTTGTGCTAGGCACTTCAGCCCTTGGGAAAAGCCTCTGACTATCCACACAATCAATGCCTCTCATTATCTTGTACGCCTCTATCAAGTCACATCTCATCCTCCTTTGCTCCAAGGAGAAAAGGCCGAGTTAACGCAACCTATTCTCATAAGGCATGCTCCCCAATCCAGGCAATATCCTTGTAAATATCCTCTGCACCCTTTCTATGGTTTCCACATCCTTCCTATAGTGAGGCAACCAGAATTGAACACAGTACTCCAAGTGGGGTCTGACTAGGGTCCTATATAGCTGCAACATTACCTCTCGGCTCTTAAACTCAATCCCACGATTGATGAAGGCCAATCTGATGAATGCCTTCTTAACCACAGAGTCAACCTGCATAGCAGCTTTGAGTGTCCTATGGACTCGGACCTCAAGATCCCTCTGATCCTCCACACTGCCAAGAGTCTTACCATTAATACTTTAACACTTTATCCTACCATCATATCTGACCTACCAAAATGAACCACCTCACACTTATCTGGGTTGAACTTCATCTGCCACTTCTCAGCCCAGTTTTGCATCCTATCAATGTCCCATTGTAACCTTTGACTGCCCTCCACACTATCCACAACACCCCCAACCTTTATGTCATCATCAAATTTACTAACCCATCCCTCCACTTCCTCATCTAGGTCATTTATAAAAATCACAAAGAGTAGGGGTCTCAGAACAGATCCCTGAGACACTCCACTGGTGACCGACCCCCATGCAGAATATGACCCGTCTACAACCACTCTTTGCCTTCTATGGTAAAGCCAGTTCTGGATCCACAAAGCAATGTCCCCTTGGATCCCATGCCTCCTTACTTTCTCAAAAAGCCTTGCACGGGGTACCTTATCAAATGCCTTGCTAAAATCCTTATACACTACATCTACGGCTCTAACTTCATCAATGTGCTTAGTCACATCCTCAAAAAATTCAATCAGGCTCATAAGGCATGCCCTGCCTTTGACAAAGCCATGCTGACTATTCTTAATCATATTATGCCTCTCCAGATATTCATAAATCCTGCCTCTCAGGATCTCCTCCATCAACTTACCAACCACTGAAGTAAGACTCACTGGTCTATAATTTCCTGGGCTATCTCTACTCCCTTTCTTGAATAAGGGAAAAACATCCACAACCCTCCAATCCTCTGGAACCTCTCCCGTCCTCATTGATGATACAAAGATCATTGCCAGAGGCTCAGCAATCTCCTCCCTCACTTCCCACAGTAGCCTGGGGTACATCCAGTCCAGTCCCAGTGACTTATCCAACTTGATGCTTTCCAAAAGCTCTAGCACATCCTCTTTCTTAATATCTACATGCTCAAGCTTTTCAGTCCACTGCAAGTCATCCCTACAATCACCAAGATCCTTTACCGTAGTGAATACTGAAGCAAAGTATTAATTAAGTACCTCCGCTATTTCCTCTGGTTCCATACACACTTTTCCATTGTCACACTTGATTGATCCTATTCTCTCACATCTTATCCTCTTGCTCATGGCCCCTTCTGGCTCTCCTAATTTCATTCTTAAGCTCCTTCCTGCTAGCCTTATAATCTTCTAGATTCATATCATTACCTAGTTTTTTGAACTTCTTGTAAGCTCTTCTTTTCTTCTTCACTAGATTTACAACAGCTTTTGTGCACCACAGATCTTGTACCCTACCATCTTTTCCATGTCTCATTGGAATGTACCTACTCAGAACCCCATGCAAATATCCCCTGAACATTTGCCGCATCTCTTCGGTGCGTTTCCTTGAGAACATCTGCTTCCAATTTATGCTTCCAAGTTCCTGCCTGACAGCCTCATAGTTCCCCTTAGTCCAATTAACCACTTTCCTAACTTGTCTGTCCCTATCCCTCTCCAATGCTATGAAAAAGGAGATAGAATTGTGATCACTATCTCCAAAATGCTCTCCCACTGAAAGACCTGACACCTGACCAGGTTCATTTCCCAATACCAGATCAAAGTACAGCCTCTCCTCTTGTAGGCTTATCTACATATTGTGTCAAGAAACCTTCCTGAACACACCTAACAATGTCATGGTCCGGTCCGAAGTCCGCATTCCGGTTCACGGTCCGGTCCACGGACTCCGGACTCTGGGTCCTCCAGCTGTCCCTTGTTTCGATTGGACTTAACCATAAGCACACGATGCTCATCTTGGGGCTGGGAATATAAGTGGCCCTGGGATTGAGTGTGGTTGGGGGCTGTCTTGTGAAGATTCTCTGGGAGTGAATGGCTGGTGGAAGGCTAGAATGGCCGCTTGCCATCTTTAGGTTGTGTTGGAGACCCATTGCTTCTTAGAGCCTTGCTGTCAGTAGTTGGAGTGGTCATTGCGGTATGGATTCAGCTGTTTCCTGGGCAGCTGTGTGGCTGTCAGCCACTCCGAGCTAGGTAGGGGTCCGTTTGCTTCTGTAGCCAGCCAAGGTTGCTGGCTATAACTGTGACTTGGAGTAACCCTGATGCAGAGATGGAACTGCCTGTTGTTCTTTGGTGTTTGTCTCTTCCCATCCTCCCCTCTGTGGGGTAAGTCAGGCAGTTCTGCTGTTACCTGACAGATGGACCTGCCCCACCTTGGTGTGGAGTGAAAGTTGAGTCCTGGCTTGTCAAAGGATAAGTCCTGGCTCTATGTCTATGTACAGTTCGTAGTCTGCCTCCAAGCTCCAGCCTCTGAGTTATGCAAGCTTCGAGACCCCGAGACTCGAGACCCCAGCTCCAAGAACCCAGGCCTTGTCATATCTTCACCTGGTTTAGGGTCCGAGCCTGAGTCAAGACCCGGGTTCTGGGTCCTTGTCCAGTCTCAGGCTCAGAGTCCACGTCCAGGCTCCTTGTTCCCAGTCTCTCATCCTGGTCCTGCTTCCCTCACCTAACTGTGACCTGTCCCGTCTTTAGTTTTGTCTCGTCCTGTTCCTAGTACTTCAGTGTCTGTGTCCTGCATTTGGGTCCATTCCCAATGCCCCCCTTATGACAAACAAGCTCCACCCCATCTAAACCCCTTGCTCTAGGGATATGCCAAACAATATTTGGGAAATTAAAATCTCCCACCACAACAACCCTGTCATTATTACTCCTTTCCAGAATCTGTCTCCCTATCTGCTCCTTGATGTCCCTGTTACTATTGGGTAGTCTATAAAAAAAACACCCAGTAGAGTTATTGACCCCTTCTTGTTCCTAACTTCCACCCACAGAGACTCTGTAGATAATCCCTCCATGACTTCTTCCTTTTTGGCAGCCGTGACACTATCTCTGATCAACAGTGCCACATCCCAACCTTTTTTGCCTCCCTCCCTATCGTTTCTGAAACATTTAGAGCCTGGCACTTGAAGTAGCCATTCCTGCCCCTGCACCATCCAAGTTTCTGTAATGGCCACAACATCATAGCTCCAAGTGCTGATCCACGCTCTAAGCTCATCCGCTTTATTCATGATACTCCACACATTAAAATAGACACATCTCAAACCATCGGACTGAGCGCATCCCTTCTCTATCATCTGCCTATCCACCCTTTTGCACTGTCTCCAAGTTTTCTCTATTTGTGAGCCAAACTCCCTTTCCTCCGATACTTCAGTTCGGTTCCCACCCCCCAGCAATTCTAGTTTAATCTCTCCCCAATAGCCTTAGCAAATCTCCCTGCCAGGATATTGGTCCCCCTCAGATTCAAGTGCAACCCATCCTTTTTGTACAGGTCACACCTGCCCCAGAAGAGGTCCCAATGATCCAGAAATCTGAATCCCTGCCCCCTGCTCCAATCCCTCAGCCATGCATTTATCCTGCACCTCACTCTATTCCTATACTCACTGTCGCATAGCACAGGCAGTAATCCCGAGATTACTACTTTTGAGGTCCTGCTTCTCAACTTCTTTCCTAACTCCCTGTAGTCTTTTCACAGGACCTCCTTCCTTTTCCTACCTATGTCGTTGGTACCAATATGTACCACGACCTCTGGCTGTTCTTCTTCCCACTTCAAGATATCGTGGACGCGATCAGAAATATCCTGGACCCTGCACCTGGGAGGCAAACTACCATGCGCGTTTCTTTCCTGTGTCCACAGAATTGCCTGTCTGACCCTCTAACTATAGAGTCCCCTACCATTGCTACCATCCTCTTCCTTTCCCTACCCAACTGAGCCACAGGGCCAGACTGTGCCAGAGGCACGGCCAGTGTTGCTTCCCCCAGGTAGGCTAACCCCCCCCCAACAGTACTCAAGCAGGAATACTTATTGTTAAGGAGACAGCCACTCAGATACTCTCTAGTACCTTCTTGCCCTTCCCTCTCCTGACTGTTACCCACTTCTGTCTCCTGTGGTCCCAGGGTGACTACCTGCCTATAGCTCCTCTCTATCACCTCCACACTCTCCCTGACCAGACGAAGGTCATCGAGCTGCAGCTCCAGTCCCCTAATGTAGTTCCTAAGGAACTGCAGCTCGATGCACCTGGTGCAGATATGGTCATCTGGGAGGCCGGGAGTCTCTAGGACCTCCCACATCTGACACCGAGCACAGAAAACCGGCCTCATACACGTACTCTTTGTCTTTATTTTAAACCGATAACCTAACTGGCCTCAACCCATTATTGCCGAAGCCCCATTGAGCCAAAGCCTTCCTATCCTGTCTCCCTCTACTCTGTCGTCCGCTCCTCCGATGCCCACTCTGCACATCTGTCTTCCTTTTAAACTCTTCCCACTGTTCTCACTGGACGACCTGCACGCGTTTGCGTAGTCGTGCCCCATTCAAACTGCTGAAGAATGTGTTAAAATCAATCGAAACTTCAAGCAGACAAATGATGATACTTTCAAGTTAGTAAAGACAATAGAACCTCAGTTGTTCAGTATGTTTCACATCCTTTTGTTATTTTGCCTGTCTTTGGCACACCCTATTGCATAAAGGGACATTATATTTTAGAAAGACTTTTCTGGAAAAGTCTTGCTACCGAGGCCTCGCTTGTTTGGCTTGAGTACACACTACCAGTCTATCTCATTTGCAGTAAGCAGAGTAGTGTGTGGCAGTCTCACTTTAAAAGTCTTGCTTGACTACAACTGCCCCAGGCTATCTTTGAATTCCTGCAACTTCCACAGCAGAATGACATTGGCAGCAAGGCCACAAGAGAAGCTTACTTCAGAACCAAGGCCAATGTCCAGCACAGGGTGAAGAAGCTTGTGGTGAACTACATATACCTGTCTGGACACGCCCCCCGCTGACTGCTCCTGTGGCTCCTCCCACAGACCCCGGTATAAAGGCGATTGGAGCCTGGGCCCTGCCCTCAGTCTCCAGGATGTAGTATGGTGGTCAATTGCTGCTTGTTCTTTCTTCCAGCCAATAAAAGCCTATATCTCGCCTCACGTCTCGGAGAGTTATTGATGGTGCATTAAAGCTAAAGAATTTTTGATGGACTGAGAAAGCCCTGAAAATCCAGAGACTGGCTGACTCTGGTAACACAAAGAGGCTTCTTCTGTCCATGTTACTGCCGATTAAACGCCCTGCGGGACGGGATGAATTTGCTGAAGGATCAGAAGGATATCAACAATTGATGGAGAGAGCACTTTTAAGAATTCCCTAACCACAACATCACTGCCAAACCACAGGTTGCAAACCAAATCCTCCAGAAACCCATGAGAGAAGACATGAGGGAATCTCCCAGTATGTTAGAGGTCCATGATGCCATCAGGAGCCTGAAAAGCTACTAATCCTGACAAGATCTCAGTAGAGATGGTTAAGGAAGTTGGATCAGCACTCCTGCACCACATACATGCCTTGCTCCTGGAGGAACATTTGCCATCAGAGCTCAGGGATACTCTAATAGTGATCATATTCAAGAAAGGAGACAAGGCAGATTGTGGCAATTACATGGACATCACTCTCCTGTCAACAACAGGCAAAGTGCTTACAGATATCATTGTCAACTGACTCCTTTCACTATCTGAAGAGGTACTCTCTGAATTACAATGTGCTTTCCGCTCATCTAGAGGTAACGCAGAAATAATCATCACAGCACACCATTTACAGGAAAAATGCAGTGAACAAAGGCATTTGTTCATAGATTTGACAAAGGTATTTGATACAGTAGACCGCCAAGCTGTATGTGCATGAGAAACGTATGCTATCCAGACATGGCAGCCCTGACACGTACTTATGAATTCTGAGGGTGCAGAATGATGGGCACATCAGCAATAGTGGTGGTGAATCAGAAGATTGAAATGCAGAGTTGGCAACTCCAGTTGTTGATCAAAATTGAAGGGAAAATTGTTTGGAAAAGAAGTCAGGAAATAAGTAGACAGCTGAGGAGAAATTTGGTACTAAGAACCTATGGGCAAATTAACTTCAATGATAAAGGAAATTCAAAGTGCTTATAACTTAAGAACTGGTGTGATATGATATATGTTTGTTGGGCTTATGTTAAGAATAAAAGCATATTTCTGTCGCAATCTTCAACACGCAAGATGTAAAATCAAAATTCACTAAATTATGCTGATATGGAAATTTGGATATAAACTCATGCTGGGTTTTTCCTCTGCCATTCAGCTTGGAATACAAAATAGCCTAGATTTTGATGCCATTCTCATGCATGTAGTGCTTCAATAACAATCTGTGTAAGTGGTGAGGAAAATCAATTAAATTTGAATCAGTAGATTCAAACTAAATCTAATTTCTTAAACAAACATAAACAATACTAAGAAAGAGCATTATTTTAAGCATTTAACATTGCTTTGCATGCTTGACACTATAATGATTGTAAATCATTAACAGAGAAAACTGTATTGATAATTATGACTGAAATCGTTGTGCGTGCCATAATTCAATGAACCTGATGGCATATGGTCAAATGTGTGCTTTCTATCTTGGTTTCACAGTTATCAATCCAATCACACACCAACTATTCACCGTGGGATGCAGTGAAATTCTTATCAACACATCTATTCAATAATGAAGTCCTCCATAGTCACTCATTCACTGCCACCAAATTATTCAATCATCCATTTTTTCACTTACACAAACAACTGTTCATTTGTTCCAGCATAAATCCAATTGGTCTCACACTCACCTATCTAGCCACCCACAGGCAGACTCTCATCATTCAGTCTCTATAAACCTCATCCAGAAAAACTCCAAAACACAGGCCTCTGTACATCCCGCTACAACTAGATCCTTGACTAGGAGAGTCCTCACTAGGAGACTACAGTCAGTGCAAATCAGAAGTGGCTCACCTCAAGGATACAAGCTTAGCCCACTGCTCTACTCTCTCTAAACTATGACTGTGTGGGTAGGCACAACTCAAATGCCATCTAAAATTCTGATGACACAACTATTCGTTGGCAGAATTTCAAATACAGAAGTGAGATACATCAGCTGGTTGCATTCATCGTTGGTATGGCCAAGGAATTGTTGTCAAGGGAACACATACCCATCTTCATGGAAGGATCAGCAGTGGAAAAGGTAAGCAGTTTCAAGTTTCTGGGTATCAACATCTCTGAAGATCTCTCCTGGCCTAACATATTGATGCAATTACAAAAAAGGCACAACAGCGACTATATTTCATTAGGAGTTTGAGGAGAATGGGTATGTCAAGACGCCCACAGATTTCTACAGATGTACTGTGGAGAGAATTCTAACTGGTTGCATCACCATCTGATATAAAAGGGTCATGGCATAGGATTAGAAAAAGTGGCAGAAACTTGTAAACTCAGCCAGCTCCATCAGGCCACAAATCTCCCCAGCATTGATGACCCCATCACCCAAAACTTGTCCTCAACAATCGATATTTCAGGAATGGCTTCTTCCCCTCTGCCATCAGAGTCTTGAATGGACAATGAACACATTACACTACCTCACTATTTTCATCTCCCTTTCTCTTTTTCTGCACTACTTCTTTGAATTTAATTTCCTATATATATTTCTTACTGTAATTTATAGCTATTTTATTATGTCTTGCAACATACTGCAGCCACAAAACAATCTCACGACATATGCCAGTGCTATTAAACCTGATTCTGATCCTGATTTAAATTTATAATGTAAAGGTATAGCATGCTAAAGACAGTAGAGCAGAGCAGAGCTCATCAAGCCACAGTCATAAACTACTACAGCACAGAAAAAGGCCCTTCAGCCCATCTAGTGCATGCCGATCTATTAATCTGCTTAGTCCCATCAACCTGCACATGAATCATGGACCTCCATACCCCTCCCATCCATGTACTTATCCAAATTTTCCTTAAATATTGAAAGTGAGCCCACATCCACCACTTGTGCTGGCAGCTCATTCCACATGGTCACCACTCTCTGAGTGAAGAAGTTTCCCTATCACAAACAAGAGAAAATCTGCAGATGTTGGAAGTCTGAGCAACACACATAAAATATGGAAGGAACTCAGCAGGCCAGATGCTGCCTGGCCTGTTGAGTTCCTCCAGCATTTTGCCTGTGTTGCTTGATAAAGTTTCCACTTATGTCCTCCTTAAACGTTTCACCTTTCCCCTTTAACCCATGATCTCTAGCTCTAGTCTCACCCAACCTCAATGGAAAAAGCCGGCTTGTATTTACACTCTCTATACCCCTCATAATATTGTATACTTGCACTTCCATCCATTCTCCCCTCATTCCTCGACGCTCTAGGGAATTACCGTAAGTCCTAACCTATTCAACCTTACAATATAACTCAGATCCTCAAGTTCATGCCAAAATAAAATAAAGGAAATATCAGAAATGCCGAAGTTAAACCATTTAAATGATGCTGCTGGAACGAAAGTGCTAGGTCAGTAAGAGTTGGCTGTGCAGGAGGCAAGGAGATTGCAGAGCAGTGTAAATTTCAGGAAAAATCAGAGCAAGAGCAGAATATGCCTATTCAGAGGGCTACAAGCAATAAAGTGGCTGAGAGAGCTTCTGAAAAGAAGACTAACTTGTTTCAAAATAAAGCAGAGAAATAGAAAACATCAACACATCCATTAGCCATTCCAGAACTAAACTGAAATTGAAAGCTTCCTCTATAAGGACCATCATGTCAGAAGCTATCTAGTGGAGTGAGATAGTCTGTGGCTGTGATTATGAGTGGAACTTCTACACGAAAGAGCTCCCTGAAGTTGAAAATAATTTAACAATCTCAAGAAGGTCAGCAAACCTGAAAGTGCTTCAAGGTGTATATTGTGGCAGAATACGTAATTACAGGGCAATATAAATATATACTGTGGGCCACTGTTCATTTACATTGTATTTATTTCATTTCTTACATCTAAGAAATTGTCATTTACAGTGACATTGTACAATGTTCTTCATCTTAGAAGCTGAATCATTTGGTAGCATTCATATTCAATTTTTTTTATTCTTACAAAGGTCACTGAAGGCTCGCAATTAAGCCTTGCTCTTTCACCATCTAATCCTGATAAGGTCCAGTGACTGCAGCAGCTTATCCTCACCATGTATTCCCCTTGAAATAGAAGCTATTGCACATGGATGATGGATTTCAGCTTAAAGACTGGACACAGAAATCTGTGGCTTCTCTCCTTGGAGAGGAGATTTAGATAAAGGGTAAGAAGAGAGAAGTTATTCCAATTAGTGAAAAATTCAAAGATCAGGACACATGAGTTTAAAGTGTTGGGCAAGTGATTCATAGGAAATCTAATGAAAATATTTCCTTGGTAAAGAATAGTTATGATCTGGGATTTGCTGCCCATAAGGACAATGAGAGATTTCAAACACAGTTGACTGGGCATTTCAGGGCTCTAGGAAAAGAAACAGGGGATGAAACTGATTGCATTTGCTGAGCCAAAAGGCTTCCTTCCTTCTGTAATGAGCCTATTATTAAGCCAAAGAATGCCAGAGTGTGTAGGAAAACAAAATCTACCAAAAGGAAGCAATTTCACTACTGACTGGGTAAATAAGCTCGAAATGGACTGGGGCATCCTGACAATGAAGTTTTGGAAATAGAAAATGCAATCTGAGTGCAATTATATTCCTTAACTATGGAACAAACTATGATGTTCTTGGGGCAGTGTCACACAGGTGATGTCTGTCTATCACCTCAACTGAGGTCTGCAAGAGCTCTCACCAGGATACAAAAACTATTTGGGAAAAGTAGCAAAATCCCACCGCTGTGTTGTGCGTTTGAGGTTAACCCAATTCATTCCCGGGCAGTCTATTAAAAGCAGCTGCTGCATGAACATGCCTTTCTCCTCAGTTTCATAACAGAACTAATTATATCCTCCCAACTTCCTGCGGAGGCAGTGAATGAAAAACTGCAGATCTTATTAATGAATTTGATGTTCAAATTTACAGGTATCTTTTTTTATGGGAAAGAGAAACAATCTATCTGACTCAGTGAGGTTCATTTCACTCTGATCAACAATGAGGAGCAGGGGATTGAGATGAATTGCAAAGAATTTGACAGAGGCGTAATAGACTAAATGGCCTCCTTCTGTTCTGAATTATTCTATAATTCAAATGAGAAATTACCTTCTGACGCAAGAGGAAGACCTCCGTCGATGAGGAGATATTGATTTTTTCACGTCAACAACAACAGACCAGATTGATAGAGTTAATGACAATCTGTCCTGCGTATCTCAGAATCAGAATCAGAATCAGGCTTAGCATTACTGACGTTGTCATGGAATTTGTTGTTTTACGGCAGCAGTACAGTGCAATACATAAAAATGCTATAAATTATAATAAGAAATATATATTTAAAATTAAATTAAGTATATAGTACAAAAAGAGATAAAAAATAATGATGTTGTGTTTATGGGTTGGTTCATTGTCTGTTACAAAATCTGATGGTGAAAGCGATAAAGCTGTTCCTAAAACATTAAGTGTATGCTTTCAAGCTCCTGTACCTCCTCTTTGATAGTAATAAGAAGAAGAGAGCACATCCTGTGTGCTGGGGGTCCTTAATGATAAGTGCCACATTTTGAAGATGTCTTTGATGCTTGGGAGCAGTGGCGTATCTAAAGTATGGCAGGTACGGCACATGTCCTGAGTGCCATTTCAAGGGGGGGCGCCACTGAGCAGTTTCTATTAAAGTCAGGCAAGCCATCCTCGGATAGTGAAAAAAGAATTTCCTTCAGATGTATGATCTGTCTCTGATTATCATGGGTGAGAAGCACTAGGATGGTCTTATTTCAGAGCATTGTGTAAGAAGACCATGAAACGTTTCTTCACGAAGAAGAAGGAAAGTGGAGCTGAAGGACGGAAGAGATGAAAGTTGGAGGCGGAGGAAGCCAAAAAGTCGAGCAAGTTCTTCATGCCCTTCTTTGAAAAGCCCAGAACAAGTAATTCGACACATTCCATGGAGTCGCCTGCACCTGCTACAAGTCTGTTAAAATCCAAAAGTGGATCAAGTACAAATGCGTCACAAGCTGAGGAGGAAGTCAAGTCAGATAAATCCGAGTATGACGAGATTAAGAGTGAGGCTGCCACAGAGAACGTGGACATGACAGGAGGGGAAGTCGATGGTGGTGTTGGTGGTGATGCTGAATTTATCGACGTGATTTTACCTTGCAAGATTGAACCTGACAACACTGAACCTACTGAACTGGATGGTGTCAAAGAGCCTCGAACTGTCATATAGCATGACATTGGACTTCTGAAGTTGGACAAGGATACTGGAAAAGCAATTCTGCCTGATGCGTTGAGAACAGAAATAATAAAGCTGGGTTCGAAGTATTTCCAGAACACTGAGGGGTCTTTCCTATCAACAAATAACCAGTCAATGAGCAAAACTTGGTTCAAGAGAAAATTGAGAATTGGTCACGGTGAGGAAGTGACTCGCTCATGGCTGATCTATTCCCCTTCTAAAAAGTCTGCATTTTGTATCTGTTGTCTTCTCTATTCCCAGTCAGACTATCAAACCTCATTGGAGCAGGAAAGAGGATTCAACCAGTGGAAAGCACCTGAAAGGATTAGTGTTCATGAAAATGCCAAGAATCATCCGGAATGCTTCGTACAGTGGAAAGAAATTTAGCTGGAAACAGAGGAGTTATTGACATGGTATTTCAGTCACAGATTGAGAAGGAAAAGCAAAAGTGGCGTGATATCTTGACGAGAATCCTTCACTGCATAAAATTCCTTGCGACTCAGAAGCTGCCTTTGCAAGAACACAGGGAGTCACTTCAGCTAGACGATGACTCCAATGTGGGAAATTTCCTTGGCTTACTGAAACTACTGGTCATCTTTGACCCTGTCATAAAAGAACACCTCACTCATTTGGAAAGTCATCTTGGATCCATGTCTTGTCTTTCACTGGGTGTCCAGAACGAATTCATCCACATGATGGAATCCAGTGTTAGTCAGAATTTACTGAGAAGCATTCGTTTGACTCGACTCTTGATCAGGCACACTGTGTGCAGATGTCAGAAGTAGTGAGGTATGTGGAAGTGGATTTTGAGAGGAAGACAGACTGTGTTGCAGAGTCCTTCCTTGGTTTTATCCAGATAAGTCAGAAGGATGCTGAGAGCTTGGTTGAAGACATCTTGAAACAGCTACAGAACGATGAAATGGAGCTACAAGATTGTCGGTCACAGTGCTATGACAACGCTGCTGTGATGGCTGGACACAGAAGTGGTGTTCATCAAATAATAAGTGAGAAAAACAACCTGGCAGTGTTTGTGAATTGCGACAATCACTCACTCAACTTGGCGGGTGTACATGCAGCCAAGCAGGATACAATGATGGTCACGTTTTTTGGAACCATCAAAGCTCTCTACATGTTTTTCTCTTGTTCAACACAGTGCTGGGAAAAACTCAAAAACACCGTGCCTGTGGTTGTTAAGTCAGAGTCTGAAATCAGGTGGAGTGCAAGGGCAGAAGCAGTGAAGCCCGTCAACAAGTACCTTGAGGAGATACTTCAAGTTCTCCAGGACATGATAGACAATGAAAATGAGACCAGTGAAACAAGAAGTCGCACAAGGCAACTGTACAACCGCATGTTGAGTTACGATTTTCTGATCTTGCTAGGATTTTAGAACAAAGTACTCATTCGCATTGACTGTATTCAAAAGAGGCTGCAGGATCCTAGCATGAACTTCCACGATGCTGCCCTGGATTTGAAAGCCCTCCGAGATCATTTTTATAATGAGAAAAAAGTGTTCGTCAGTGAGTCACTCGAAGAAGGAGTCGGTCTCTGTCAAGAATGGAATATTGAAGTTGAAAGACGTCAGAGATGAAAGAAACAAATGGCTGATGAGAACTCGAGAGATGCTGAGTTAACAGCTAAGGAGGAAATGGAAAGAGTTATGAAAGGAACACTCGACCGTCTTTACAGAGAAATGGACGAAAGCTTCGCTCATTTGCTCGACACTGACGCCAAGTTTGGGTTCCTTCTCGAGGTCGAAGGACTGTGTTACAGCACCGACAGTAACGACCTAAAGAAGAAGTGCAAAATTTGAACGAATTGTACAGCTCTGATGTTGATGGACAGCAGCTATATGAAGAAATTTTGGATTGCAGAATGTTGCAATCAAGGCAGGTCAACATGAAAATATCAAGACCTGAAGAGCTTCTTGAATTTATTGTTCAATATGGAGATGAGAGCATCTTCCCCAATCTTCGCATTGCTATTCAGATAATGCTAACCATCACAGTTTCCATCGCCAGCTGTGAGAGATCATTCAGCAAGTTAAAACTAATACTTTCGTATTTGAGAGCCTCCATGGGTCAAGGCAGACTCTGTGATCTTGCTCTGCTGAGTGTAGAAGGAGAAGAAACTGAAAAAACTGACTTTGATCACATCATAGACCAATTTCCATCAGTGAAAGCAAGGAAGGTGCAGTTATAATTTTCATGTAGTGTCATAATTTGTTAATTAAAAGATTAACGAGCTTGGCTCGTATTTTTGAGCTGATATCGTGGTAAAGTTATCTAGAAGATGGGTGTCAGATGTTTGGACAGGGGTGCAATTTCAGTGATTGCCATAGACGCAATTTTCCATAGATACTCCGCTGCTTTGAAGGCTTCTTTTGGTGCCCCTGAAATGGATCCGTTCACTCTTGCAGAACTTCTCCCTCTAGTTCTTCGAATTCCTCGGACAATCACTTGGACTTGATGTATGTTTGAGTTTATTTAAAGTCAGCAAAGACCCAGATCTACCACAAAGTGTTGTTATGTATGAGTATGTAGAATATGGATAGGAAGTGTTTAGGGTATGGGTCAAGTGTGGGCAAAATGGGATTACCTTGGTGGGCACCCGGGTTGGTATGGCTGAGTTGAGACAAAAGCATGTTTCTGTGTTGTATTTCTCTGTGACTCCATTACTCTGAATCAAAGGACATAATATTCCAGGCAGTTGCTGCATGGAAGAAGTATTAGGATATGGCAAGTGGGGAAAAGAAAACTTTCATGTTGAATTTGAACATAGCTGGTCAAAAGACCAATATTCCTTTGATGCACTAGGTTGACTTATAGGGAAAAGGCAATTTACTGATGCTCGTGGATTTAGAAGAGCCAAAGACTTTGCATGAGCTACAGCCTTGTATCTCATTCCTCCCTCTTTTCAACAGTCCAAAACTCATTCCAGCTGATGCAGCAATTCTTTTGTAGCTTCAGTTTGGAGTACCATATTGGCTGCACGTGATGTAGTTTCCTCTGTAATGGAGAATACAAAAGCAGATTGCATGACTACTTTCAGGAGCATCTCCATTCAATCAATATTCCTGTCACTCCATCCCTATCTGATATCTATTCAACTGAAACTCAACATTAGCTTGAGGAACAGCATTTGATCTTCCAACCAGACACATTATAACCTTCACACCACAATGTTAAGCTCAAGAATTTCAGAAAATCAACATTTCCAGTGCTCTCATTTCAGGCTTTGCACATTCACACCGTTTTCCTTTGGTAATTTCAAATAATGATTCTGCTTCTGTATTCATACCTCCCCCACATTTACCTTTTTTATTATTCCCTAGGCAATAATTAAGAGAGACTCTGCAAAGCTGAAACATCAGCTCCCTGCACCTTTTCCCATCACTGTACATAGAACATAGAAATCTACAGCACATTACAGGCTTGTTGACCCACAATGTTGTGTTGATCATGTAACCTATTCTAGAAACTGCCTAGAATTACCCTACCACGTAGCCCTCTATTTTTCTAACCTCCATGTACCTATCTAAGCATCTCTTAAAAAACCCTTTTGTATCCACCTCTACCTCCGTCACCAGCAGCAGTGCATTCCATGCACCCACCACTCTGTGTGAAAAACACCCCCTCTGTACCTACTTCCAAGCACCTTAAAACTATGCCCCCTCATGCTAGCCATTTCAGTTCGGAAAAAAAAGCAATGCTTCCCATCATCTTGTATACCTCTATCAGCTCACCTCTCATCCTCTGTTGCTCCAAGGAGAAAAGGCCAAGTTCACTCAACCTATTTGCAAAAGGCATGTACTCCAATCCAGGCAACATCCTCGTAAATCTCCTCTGCACTCTTTCTATAGTATCCACATCCATCCTGTAGTGAGGTGACCAGAAATGAACACAGTGCTCCAAGTGGGTTCTGACCAAGGTCTTATATAACTGTAGCATTACCTCAAGGCTCTTGAACTCAATCCCACAGTTGATAAATGCCAACACACCATATGCCTTCTTAACAACACTGTTAACCTGCACAGCAGCTTTGAGTGTCCTAAAGATTCAGACCCCAAGATTTCATTGATCCTCCACACTGCCAAGAATCTTACCATTAATACTATATTCTATCTTCAAATTTGACGTACCAACATGAACCACTTTACACTTATCTGTTAAACTCCATCTGCCACTCCTCAGCCCAGTTCTGCATCCTATCAATGCCCCGCTGTAACCTCTGACAACCCTACAGACTATCCACAACACCTCCAACCTTTGTGTCATCAGAAAACATACTAACCCACCCTTCTACTTCTTCATCCAGGTCATTCATAAAGATCACAAGGAGGAGGGATCCTGGAAGAGATCCCTGCTGAACATCACTGGTCACCGATCTCCATGCATAATAGAAACCATCTACAACCATCCTCTTCCTCCTGTGGCTAAGCCAATTCTGGATCCACAAAGTAAGGTCTACTTAGATCCCATACCTCCTTACTTTCTGAATGAGCCTTGCATGGGGAGCCTTATCAAATTCCTTACTGAAATCCATATACTCTACATCCACTATTCTACCTTCATCAATGTGCTTTGTTACATCCTCAAATAATTCAATCAGGCTCATAAGGCATAACCTGCCCTTTGCAAATCTATGCTGACTACCCTTAGTCCGATTATGACTCTCCAAATGCTCATAAATCCTGCCTCTCAGGATCTTCTCCAACAACTTGCCCACCACTGAAGTAAGACTCACTAGTCTATAATTTCTGGGGTTATTCCTACTCTCTTTCTTGAACAAGGGAATAGTATTTACAATCTCCAATCCTCCAGTACTTCTCCTGTCCCTATTGATGATGCCAAGATCATTGCCAGAGACTCAGCAATCTCTTTCCTCTCCTCCCACAGTAGTCTGGTGTATATAACCATATAACAATCACAGCACGGAAACAGGCCATTCCGGCCCTCCTAGTCCGTGCCAAATCTCCTAGTCCATATCTTATCCAGTCCTGGCAACTTATCTAACTTAATGCTTTTCAAAAGCTCCAGCACATCCTCTTTCTTAATGTCTATATGCAGACGCATTTCAGTCCACTGTAAATCATCCCCACAGTTGCCAGGATCCTTTTAACTGGCTAATACTGAAGCACTGCACATACTCACTTATTAGTCTTTACACCTTTCATGTTAAGGACATCAAAAAGGTATATTTCAAAGTTGTCCATTTCAAGTGAAGTGAAAAAAGGGACATGAATACAGGACCGAAGGTGTTACATTTGAATGTATGTGGTACATGGAGTAAGATAGATAATCTTACAGCAGTAAATGATTGGCAGGTATGATGTGGGCATCACTGAGCCATAACTGAAAGAAGATCATACTCAGCTACACATTGCTTCAAAAGAACAGGTAGGTAAGCAGCGGGGGTGGGGTGGCTCTGTTAGTAAAAAATTAAATCAAATCCTTAGAAAAGAGGTGATATGGGATTGGAATGTGCAGATTACCTACTGTATGGGTAGAGTTAAGAAACTGCAAGACCCTGCTGGGAATTATATACAGGTCTCCAAACACATAGCCAGGATATGGGCTATAAATTACAATGGGAGATAGAAAAGGCATGTCTAAAGGGAAATGTTGCAATAATCACGGGGAATTTCACTATGCAGATAGATTGGGAAAATCAGGTTTGTGCTGGATACCAAAAGTGGGAATTTGTACAATGCCTTTGAGATAGATTTCGAAAGCAGCTTATGGTTGAGCCCACTAGGGGAATGAAAATTCTGGATTGGGTGTTATGAATGACCAAGATTTGATTAGGGAGTTTAAGGTAAAGGAATCCTTAGGAGGCAGTGATAATAACATAATAGAATTCACGCTGGAGTTTGAGAAAGAGAAGCTAAAATTCAGTGTGTTGTTATAATAGTGAAGTAAAGGAAATTACAGAGGGACGAGAGAGGAGCTCCCAGTGTTAATTTTAAGGGAGCACTAGCAGGAATGATAGCAGAACAGCAATGGCTGGTGGCTCTGGGGGGAAATTGGAAGGTGCAGTACAGATACATTTTAAAGATTAAGAAGTATACTATGGGTCACAAGGACAGCATAAACGCAAAAGAGAAGGCATATAATGTAAAAAACAGTGGGAAGGTAGAGGATTGGGAAGCTTTAAAAATCAACAGAAGGCAACGTAAAAAAAGCTTTTATAAAGAGAGAAAAAAATTAAATATGAAGGCAAACTAGCCAACATTATAAAGGAGGATACAAAAAGTTTTTTTGCAGATATGCAAAAAGTAATTGAGAGATGAGAGTGGATATTAGACCACTGGAAAATGACGTGAGAGAGGTAGTAATAAGGGATAAAGAAATGGTGAATGAGCTTAATAGGTATTGTGTGTCAGTCTTCACTCTGGAAGACACTAGCGGTATGCCAGAAATGTGAGAGTGTTAAGGGACAGAAGTGAATGCTATTATTAAGGAGAAAGTGTTTGGGCAGCTAAAATGTCTGAAGGTAGCTAAGTCACCTGGACCAGATGAATTACACCCCGGGGTTCTGAAACGAGTAGCTGAAGAGATCGTGAAGGCATTAGCAATGATCTTTCAAGAATGAGTAGATTCTGAATTGGTTCCAGAGGATTGGAAAATTGCAAATGTCACTCCACTCTTTAAGAAGGAAGAGGGGCAGAAGAATAGAATTATAGGACAGTTAGTTTGACTTCAGGGGTTGGAAAAATGTTGTAATCTGTTATTTAAGGGGAGATTTTGCCTGACAAATATGTGGAAATTTGAGGAAATTAAAGACATGATAGACAAAGGAGAGTCAGTGAATGGTGTTTACTTGGATTTTCAAAAGGTCTTTGATGACGTGCCACACATGAGGCTGCATAACAAGAAAAGATCCCTATGGTATTATTGCAAAGGTACTTGTGCAGGATTCCCTAGCGGTTAATTTGGAGGTTGAGTTGGTGTTAGGGAAGGCAAATGCAATGTTAGCCTTCATTTTGAGAAGACTAGAACATAAATATAATGTTGACATTTTATATGGCATTTGTCAGACTGCACTTGGAGAGTTGTGAGCTGTTTTGTGTCCCTTACCTAAGAAAAGACATGCTGGCATGGGAGAAGGTCACAAAAGTGATCCCAGGAATGAAAAGGTTAACATATGAGTAGTGCTTTGTGTCTCTGGGCCTTTGATTTCTCCATGGAGTTTAGCAGAATGAAGGGGGGTGGGATCTTATCGAAACCTTTCAAATAGTGGATGTAGAGTGTACTTTTCCTATACTGACAGAGTAAAGGACCACAGGGCACAGCCTGAGAATTGAGGGTCGTCCATTTAGAACAGAGATGTGAAAAAAATTCTTTGAGAGTGATGAATCAGTGCTTTTCTTTGCCCCAGACAGCTGTGCAGGCCAACTCATTGGGGATATTTAAAGTGGAGGTTGATATGTTCTTGATTGATTGGGGCATCAAAGGTTATGGGGAGAAGGCAGGAGAATGGGGTTGAGAGATATAATAAATCAGTTATGATGGAATGGTAGAGTAGATTCGATGGGCCAAATGGCCTAATTCTGCTCCTATGTCTTATGATCTTAAGTACATTGCCAGTCCACCTCGATTATTGATTGTACTACACACATACAGTACCTATAAGAAGAACTGACTACCCTTGGAATTTTTTTGTTTTATTGCTTTAAACATTAAACCACAGTGGATCTGTCATTTTTTTTGGCACTAATCAACAGAAAAGGACTCTTTTTCTACAAAGTGATTTAAATTAATTACAAATATAAAACACAAAATAGTTGATTGCAAATGTATTCACCCCCTTTAATATGACACACCAAATCATCACTGGTGCAGCCAATTGGTTTTAGAAGTCAAATCATTAGTTGAGTGGAGATCACCATGTGCAGTCAGGGTGTTTCAATTGATTGTAGTAAAAATATACCTGTATCTGGAAGGTCCAACTGCTGGTGAGTCAGTATCCTGGCAAAAACTACACTATAAAGACAAAAGAACACTCCAAGCACCTATGCGAAAAGTTTATTGAAAAGCACAAGTCAGGAGATGGATACAAGAAAATCTTCAAGTGACTGAATATCTGTTGGAGTACAGTTAATTCAATCATCAAGAAATGGAAAGAAAATGGCACAGCTGTAGATCTGCCTAGAGCAGGCTATCCTCAAAAACCGAGTGACCGTGCAAGAGGAAGGCTATTGAGGGAGGCCACCAAGAGACCCATGACAACTCCGGAGGAGTTATAAGCTTCAGTGGCTGAGATGGGAGAGACTACGCATACAACAACTGTTGTCCGGGTGCTTCACCAGTCACAACTTCATGGGACAGTGACAAAGAAAAAGCCACTGTTGAAAAAAAACTCACATGAAATCTCGGCTAGAGTTTGCAAGAAGGCATGCAGGAAACTGAAACAAGCTGGAAGAAGGTTCTATGGTCTGATAAAATCAAAATTATGTTTTTTGGCCATCAGACTAAATGCTAAACACAAAGTATACTGCAGATGCTGTGGTCAAATAAACACGTACAAACAAGCTGGATGAACTCAGCAGGTCTGTTGAAAGGAGCAGTCAACGTTTCGGGCCGAGACCCTTTGTCAGGACATAAATTAGACTAAATGCTAATTTTGGCATAAACCAAACATTATACATAATCAAAAACACACCATCCCTACCATGAAGCATGGTGGTGGCTGCATCATGCTGTGTGGATGCTTCACTGCAGCAGGCCCTGAAAGGATTGTGAGTGTAGAGGGTAAAATGAATGCAACAAAATACAGAGAAATCCTGGAGGAAAGCATGCTGCAGTCTGCAAGAAAACTGCGACTTGGGAGATTTGTTTTCCAACAAGACAATGACCCCAAGCATAAAGCCAAAGCTACACAGGAATGGCTTAAAACAACAAAAATAATGTGCTGGAGTGGCCAAGTCAGAGCCCAGACCTCAATCCAATTGAGAGTTTGTAGCTGGATTTGAAAAGGGTTGTTCACTCATGATCTCCATGCAATCTGACAGAGCTTGAGGAGTTTTGAAAAGAAGAATGGGGAAATATTGCAGTATCCAAATGTGCAGAGCTGATAGAGACCTATCCACACAGACTCAAAGCTGTAATTGCTACCAAAGGTGCATCAACTACGTACTGACTTGGAAGGGTGAATCAATTATTTTGTGTTTTATATTTGTAATTAATTTACATCATTTTGTAGACATCTGTTTTCACTTTGAAATGAGTCTTTTTCTGTTGATCAGTGTCAAAAAAAAGCAAAATTAAATCCACTGTGATTCAAAATTGTAAAACAATAAAACATGGAGACCTCCAAGGGGGGTGAATACTTTTTATAGGCACTGTTGGTCTTGATTTAAGATTGATATGGACTAAAAGATACAGAGAATTTTTCTGTGGCAGATTGTAGGGTATGTGTCAATACTTGTCATTCCCAATATTCAGCACTACAGAGAGGTGACCCCGATAATCATGAGCTTGGTTTAATGATGAATTTTGATAATAAACTCCTGAAGATGATCCTGTCTTTGTTCCCACGGTTCCGGCTGTCCTCAATCTTACTATCATCCTGGATAATGAAGTTATCCAGGAATGAGATAGAGATTCTCAGTCTATGCTGACAATACTGTTAAAGGTCATAATATCCATGCCATTGTCGTTAATTTTCAGTTCAGTGTTCTAGCTAAATGCATTGAGTTCAGTTAATTTATCTTGCATGCAGGGCTGGATACGTGATAGGAAAGTAAGATCATTTGAAAAGTCAAAGTTCCAAAGTATTAAAACAATATCAATTAGATGCCTCTGAGCATCTTTGCTATTGAGCACCATATTACCCAAAGGGTGATCTTGCAGACGAGACAGTTAAGAGCACTGCAAACAAGAAATATTCCTGTTTGGGATGTGAAAACATTGCAGTAACAGGGAGATGTGAAAATTTCTTACAGATGGCACCAGCACCAGAAGTTGGCATTAAACTGAGTTATGGGAGCAGTGACACAGCAGCTTCCCAAGCCCAGTCATTGTCTCATCCTAGATGTTAATTCTGTTACTCTGTCCATTGATGCTGCTTTACCTGCTGAGTGATGCCATATTTTCTGTCTTTAATGTAAGGTTGATGTTATTTTTGTGAGCCATATGCCAATATATCCAGTAAATCCTATTTGTGTGTCAATGTTCTTTCCAAAATCTTGTGAGAACACCTTAATATGCCTGTGATGTCCACTGGACCATGACCTTACACAATACCAGAGTGCACTGAGGATGTCACCTCAACTGATGATGAAATGCCTGCAAGCTGACTGCCAAGATCAGCAAACACTGCAACATCAAACCACATCAGTAATTGAAATTATTAAATACTACTTTCTTTAATATCTTTACTGTGACTCCATGGGGTTTCCACTATACACCCCCTCCTCCCCCCTCGCTTACCATTACATGCAAATTATTTTGTTTATTTTTCTTTTGGTATCAGGCTTCACTGGCAAAGCCAGCATTTATTACTATTAAAATGCCTAAAGATTATTGAAAAGGTGATGATAAGACATGGTCTTGAACTGGTATGGTCCTTCTGGTGTTAATACCCAAAATTGCTGTTGGACCAAAAAGTTCCATGATATAGACTTATTCTTCCAAATATTCCACGTTTTCTTCCAAAATGGCAATGGATGAAACCAGATAAGGGTTTGGGAGATGCTGTCACATTAGCTTAGCCATGTAACTGCAACGCATTCTGCATTGTAGCCATTATGCATGGGTGGGGGAGTGGACAACTGTTCAGAGTGACAAATTGGCAATCAAACAAGCAGGCTGCTTTGAACTGGATGGTGTTGAGTTGCTTGAATGATATTGGAGCTACACTCATGTAAGCAAGTAGAGAGTTCTATCACACTCCTGACCAGTACCTCCTAGATGACTGAAAGTTGGGCCATGAGTCCCTTACAATCAGAAAACTTACCTCTGACTTGCTCTTGTAGCCATGCTTTTTACGTGGTTCTGCATAGTGGTGATCAAGGTAGGACTCAACAGTAGTAAAGCCATTGAATGTCAAAATAGACAGTTATACACTCTCATATTGAAAACGTGTTTAGGCTGTTTCATTGTCGTTGTCCGTTTCTTTTCTAACTACTTATCAGTTCATTCCTGGTCATGGTGCATGCAGAAATGGACTGCTTTATGTGGCGAGGAAGTGTGGATGGAACTGAGCATGTGCAATCATCAGCCAACATGCCAGCTTGCAACCTCGCCACAGAAGGAAGGTCACTCATGATGGATGGAAATGGATGGGCCAGGACAGGCCCTTGGGCCATTACAGGCCCTTGGGCCATTACGGCAGAGATGTACAGGGGTAGATGATTGACTTCTAACAACCACAAGCAACTCCCTTTGTATGAATTGTGACTATTGAATTAGTTCCTCTTGATACCAGTTTTACCATATCCTTGACGTCATCTCTGGTTCCATGTTGCCTTTGATACCAGGAACAGTAAATCTAACCTTCTTTCCTAAATATACTTCTTTGATCTACAATGAAACAAGGCACAGAACCTGGAGCTAAGTATTGTGAGGACACTGTTAAATTACAAGAATTGAATCACTCTGGCAAAGAAGTCACAGGTAATTTACTTTATGGAGGAGTGTGCAGCAAATTGATTTCCCAGAAGTCTGCAATAGCTCTCTGGAATGAGCTTCTAATGTAAAAGTTGAGTTACAGTCCTTTTTATTACCATTGGACGTGTATCTTACTTCAGGGTCTGCTGCAGTGAACAGTGTTCATTCAAGGATTCAAAACTGACGCGTAGCCTCCAGTGGCAGAGCTGTGAAAAAAATTTGTTTCGGTCAGTGAATCTTGTTGGACATGTTGTGCTCTGCTACAATGCTCCAGGTTTAATTAGGCTTCTCTTATAGCCCCTTCTTCCAATTTTCTGATCGCAGAGACTAGGATTCCCACTGGAAGGTTCATTCAGATGTGAGCTCCATTATTCTATCAAAATAGTATGCTGTCCGAGGGTAACACAGATTGTAGCAGAAGGCTTAGTCATATATGAATTAAAATATTTGGATAATAACTTCATGTGTCAAAGAATATGACCAAAAGGTTCTGCAAGTTATTTCAGCAGAGTATTTAGTTGAGTTTGTACTCGCAAACAATAACTACTAGACAGTTTCAAACAATAGTCCCAGAAGTCATAGTGCTTGGGATTGACTGTTCCCTAATTAGACCACCATTTTAAGCTGATTAAATGCAATCTCTGCAGGACTTACTTTTGCACATAGCACTTAAATTCCACTTAGTTCAGTAAATGTGAGTTTTTTTCACCCAATCACCTGCAGTCATTGATGAATGGTCACTCAAAATTAGACAAAGAATTCTGAGACTTGCCTCAGTATTCATTATCCTAGGGAAGGGTAAATAAACAGCCCGAGGTCATTTTCTTAATTTCTACACAACAGTAACTGCTAGAAAATTGGCCTAGAATTTCCTGCTTAACTTGATACTGGGGATCAACCCTGATCAATTTTAGACCATAAGGTCATAAGACATAGGATCAGAATTAGGCCATCTGGCCCATTGAGTCTTCTCTGTCATTCAGTCATGGCTGACCCTTTTTTTATGTCCTCCTCAACCCCACTTCCCAGCCTTTTCCCTGTAACCTTTGATCCTATGTCCAATCAAGAACTTATCAATCTCTGCCTTAAATATACCCAACGACCTGGCCTCCACAGCTGCACATAGCAACAAATTCCACAAATTCACCATCCTCTGGCTAAAGACATTTCTCCGCATCTCTGTTTTGAATGGACGCTCCTCTATCCTGAGGCTGTACCCTCTTATCCTAGACTCTCCCACCATGGGAAACATCCTTTCCACGTGTACTCTGTCTAGGCTTTTCGACATTTGAAAGGTTTCAATTTTCTAAGATTAGCTGGATCTTCTTCACCAGAAACAGACAGTACAGGGCAAATATATTCAAATGAGGTCCAAGTGACATAATTTAGAGTCAAATGCAACTTTTATATTATCAGTGTTCACATTCTCCTTCTTGATCTTGCCCACAGAACCTGGGTGATACAGGTTAGATGAAGCCATTTATAGTGTTATTTCTTGTTGCCTCCAATGATTTACCAGTTTGAAAGACATTTTGATGGGGGTTTATTGTAGCTCTTAGTAAGTTATTTGGTTTTATAGTGATGGGCAAATTTAAAGAAATAGCCAAAAGATTCAAGGGACTGAAGAAAAATGTCATTATATGGTTGATGGCTATGGTCTGGAACAATCTACCTGCAAGAGTAGCGAATACAGAATAAACCAGGATTTTCAACAGAAGATTCAATAGGAAATTGAGAGAAGATAAGTTGCGGGCTGCTGGGAATGAATGAGGAATAGGATTGGCTCAATTACGCTGTAAGGACTTGCCACAGATTCAGTTGGCAAGATGGTCTCCTTTTGTGCCATAATGACATGATCATGGAATTATTACTTAAAAAGATAGCATTCACAAAACTGGTGAATACCACAAAATTATATTACCAATTCATTCAATCCAGCACAGCATGTGGCCTTAAATTGCCCAGCGTGGTCAACCATCTGCAATACCTTTAAATGTCTTTATCACCTTGCTACCAGGAAGAATTGTCAGTAGGTGTTCCTATAAATCAGCACATCAGTTGTGAAAAGTTGAGAATGATGTGATTATGACATAATAGGTTTGCACAGGCAGGATCCATCAGAAAAGTGGCCATGGAAATTTATAAAATAAACTTTGGTTGAGTGGAAGGTATGAACTGGGTGTAACTTCATTATTTCAACCAAATCCATCATGCAATGAACTATTTTAGTAAAATCAAATTAGATTACAACTTAAGTAATGATACTGACAGGAAATATTTTGTTAGTTTGCAGAACGCGTACGCAGGTGTAATTTATTTTCTGCGATTAGTATTTGACTGGGTTTGATTAACTTTAGATACCTGAGACATTGATCAAAATTATTGTAGTTGTAACAAAGATTGTATGTAACTTATAACTGAAATTTCTGAACAGGATTGTTGATAAAGTGCTTTTCCACTCATTACTTAACTTTTTCATTTGTTTTTGGAAAGCAGTAAATTTGAAACTTGTTTCTCCCCTTTAAATATTCAAAGCTTATGGTTATTTCCATCATATATATTCATTTCCATAAGCCGATTTCTCAGCATTAATAATGCAGATGTTATCTAGCTACTTCTTCTGTGCATTAAGTTACTTCCATTTAAAGCTCTCTGTAATAATACACTAATTGCAAAATGATTTATATTATAAGGCACTGGGGTCAGGGCATCTAGGTTTTATTACCATGAACACTGTTTTATTATCTGGATTTAAAATGTTGTGTTGTAAAATACAATCAAATAACACTTTTTTTTTGCATTATGTAATTAGGAATCTTTCTCTCCCAGAGTGAAATGTGATGATGACTATTTCAAAGCTATAGGCCTGCAAGGACTGACAACCGGCTGAGTGGAACTTAACAGAAATACAAGCTGAGCGTAGACTGTACAAGTGTATATTCCAGTCTGCTATCTCTGAGTACTGCAGTGCAGAAGACAGAAATGTGCCAGAGGTCAGAAGTATGTGTAAATGACCTCTGTCCAGCCCCTGCTCTCCCCATTAAATCCAGGGATGGTCGATAATAAGTTATCATATTCTGTCATTAGATAACTTCGTAATAACCATAGCTTTTGGTATGAACATTAGCTCATTTAGGTTCATTGTTTGTTTTTATTTATTTCAATGTCTATCTATGTTTTAATTAATGAAAAGAATCACCTGTATTCAGAAATTAACCTATCATTACTTCATTTTTTATTTAAATACCTTGGAATTTTCTCTTTCATTATTTTTTCATATGGATAGATGTCAGAAGGCCATAGACTGGTCTAGAGATGAGTCCTTAGTTCCCCTTGCCTAAAGCATGCTGTCTACCTATAGAGCACTGGGATTCCTCGCTCTATCCCTGTGCTCCTCTCCCAGGTATATGAAAACATTTTGGGAATTGATTTGTCAATGGGAATCTCTATTAGCAGATTTGCTTTAGGCATAAGGAAGGTGTCTATTCTGGTTGGAAAGGCAAACTGGGAACCTGTCCTTATACACTCGCCATCACAAATAGCAACTGCCAAGCAATATTGAATCCCAGGAGGGCATAAAGAAATCCATGAGACAGTCCATAAGACCACAAAACCATAAGATATAGGAGCAGAATTGCCATTTGGCCCATCAAATCTACCCCATCATTTCATCATGGCTGATCCTTACAGTCCAATCTCCTGCCTTCTCTCCATAGCCCTTCATGCCCTGACCAATCAAGGTCTATTAACCTCTGCTTTAAATGTACATAAAGACTTGGCCTCCACAGCTGCCTGTGGCAAAGAATTCCACAGATTCACCATTCTCTACTTAAAGAAATTCTACCTCGTCTCTGTTCCAAAAGGATGCCCCTCTATTCTGAGGCTGTGTCCTCTGGTCTTAGACTCTCCCACCATAGGAAGCACCCTCTCTGCATCCACGGTATCAAGGCCTTTCAGCACTCAATAGGTTTCAATGAGGTCAACCCTCATTCTACTAGTGGATACAGACCCAGAACCATGAAACACTCATCGTATGACAAGCCATTCAATCCTGGAATCATTTTCATGAACCTCCTTTGAACCCTCTCCAGTTTCAGCACATCCTTCCTAAGATAAGAGGCCAAAACCTGCTCACAAGACTGTGAGGTCTCACTGGTGCCGTATGAAGTCTAATATTAAATCGTTGCTTTTATAATCTAGTCCTCTTGAGATGAATGCTAACATTGTATTTGCCTTCCTCACCGCAGACTCAACCTGCAAATTAACCTTTAGGGAATCCTGCACAAAGATTCCCAAATCCCCTCACAGATCAGAGTTTGTATCTTCTCTCTAGTTAGAAAATGGTCAACACTTTCATTTTTTCTACCAGCGTATACATACCATATATAACAATATATACCTTCTGCCATTTCTTTGCCCATTCCCCTAATCTGTCCTTCTGTAGCCTCTCTACTTCCTCAAAACTATCTGCCCCTCCAGCTATCTTCATATCGTCTAAAAACTTTTCAACAAAGCCATCAATTCCATCATCCACATCATTGACATATAACGTAAAAAGAACCAGTCCCAACACACACCCCTGTGGAACACCACTCGTCACTGACAGCCAGTCAGAAAAGGCTCCCTTTATTCCCACTCTTTCCCCCCTACCAATCAGCCACTGCTTTATCCACACTAGAATCTGTCTTTGTAGCTTGTTAAGTAGCCTCACATGTGGCACCTTGTCAAAGGCCTTCTGAAAATCCAACCAATTCAACATCAACGGATTCTCCTTTGTCTATCCTGCTTGTTACTTCTTCAAAGAATTCCAACAGATTTGTCAGGCAAGGAAATCATGCTGATTACGGCCTATTTTATCATGTGTCTCCAAGTACCCTAAGACCTCATCCTTTATAATCAACTCCAATGTTTTCTCAACCACTGAAGTCAGACTAGCTGGCCTATGGTTTCCTTTTTTCATCCTCTCTCCCTTCTTGAAGAGTGTATTGACATTTGCAATTTTCCAGTCTTCCAGAACTGTTCGAGAATGAAGCAATTCTTGAAAGACCATTACTAATGCCACCATAATCTCTTCAGCCACCCCTTTCAGAATCTTGGGGTGTACACCATCTGGGCCAGGTGACTTATCAACCTTCAGAGCTTTGAGTTTCCCATGAAACTATGGTAATTTCACACAAGTCATGACCCCTGACACCTGGAACTTCCACCATACTGCTAATATCTTCCACAGTGAAGTGTCACAACCACGGATTCAGCAGGACAGCAGATTCGGCAATTGTGTTTGTGAATATGCACGTGTCAGCTGATTATTATTTCATTGTGATAGTATTTAACTCCATTCATTCCATCGTAGTATTTGTCGAGACTTGGACACAGCAACACTTTGTTGCCTGCATTCCACCTGGCCTGAGAAATTGGACTGTCGAGTCAACTGACTCTGAAGACTAATGGTATTAATTTTATTTTTAGTTGTTGTTTTCAGCCGCAGTGTAGGTTTCGTTTTCTATTTGAGAGTTTTAGTTAACGACCCTGTTTTGGCTTAGCATTTACTGTTTCCTTTTCCGTTTAACAATATTCACGTTAAAGTCTGTGAACTATCAACCTGCATCAGTGTCACATTCCGCACTTGCGCCATATCTGAACCATGGTGAAATGAAGACTGACACAAAAAACTTATTCTTTTCATCGGCTATTTCATTGTAGTCTATTATTATCTCTCCAGCATTGTTTTCTAATACCCATTCTCACCTCCCTTTTACAATATTATTGGCTAGTTTACTTTTGAATTCCATCTTTACCTTTTTGACCTTCTTAATGACCTTTTTAGTTGCTTTCTGTTGGTATTCCATCTTCTCACTAATTTTTGTTCTATTATATGTCCTCTCTTTGGCTTTTATGTTGGCTTTGACTTCTCTTGTTAGCCATGGTTATGTCATCTTTCCCTTAGAATGCTTCTTCATCTTTGGGATGTATATAACCTGTACCTACTGAATTGCTTCCAGAAATTCCAACTGTTGCTGCTCTGCCGTCATCCATGCCAGTGTTCTTTTAGTTGGAATTCTGGCCAACTCCTTTCTCATGCCTCTGTAATTCCCGATACTCCACTGTAATACTGATACATCTGACTTAAGCTTCATCTTCTCAAATTTCATGGTGAATTCAATCATATGATGATCACTTTTCCTTAAGGGTTCTTTTACCTTAAGCTGTCTAATCAATTCTGGTTCATTGTACAACACCCAGTTCAGAATAGCTGACCCTCTAGTTCACTCAAGCACGAGCTGCTCTAAAAAGCCATCTCACAGGCACTATAGAAATTGCCCCTCCTGTAGTCCAGCACCAACCTGATTTTCCCAACCTACCTGCATATTGAAGTCCCCTTTGTCTATTTTAACATTGCCCTTTTGGCATGCATTTTCCATCTTTCATTGTAATTTTTTTCTTTAATACTGCTTGGGGAGGGTCTTTATACAACTCCCATCAGGGTCTTTTTACCCTTGCAGTTCTTTAGCTCTGTGCACAATAATTCAACACCTTCCAGCCCTATGTCACCTCTTTCTAATGATTTGATTCCATCTTCTACCAAAAGAGCAGCACTGAGGGAGCTCTGCCTTCCTGCCTGTCCTTCTGATACAAATGTATTCTAGAACATTAATCTTCCAGCTGTACTCTTTCAGTGATGCCTACAACATCATACCTGCCAATCTGTAACTGTGCTGCAAGTTCTTCTGCCTTATTTCATATACTGTGCATATTCAGATACAACACCTTCAGACCTGCATTCACCTTTATCATTTTTGTCCACCTTTTACATTGCAACTCATCCTGTTGACTACAATTTTGCCCTATCAACAGTCTCTCCTCACTACACATTGCCTCTGTTTGCAAACCAGCTACCTCATCTTCAGCACTATTATCTACCTTTCATACAATACTTCTTGCATTGAAATATACGCAGCTCAGGATACTCGTCCTGACCCTAGATATACGGTAGATTTCAAACAACAATGGACCCAGCACCAATCCCTGTGGCACTCCTCTAGTCACAGGCCTCCAGTCAGAGAGGCAACCATCTACTGCCACGCTCTGGCTTTTCCCACAGTTCTTACTCACCACTTGATTGTTGCTATCGGGGGAATTTCAATTTCCTACTTGCTTGTAAATCCATCTCTTGGTCCCAGCACTGACCATAATCCTGGTCCAGGGTGAAGTCCAAAGAAAAGCTCAAAAAGCAGATCAATATATACACAAGTATTACAAGCGCAGAGACAGGCAAACTCTTTGATCTTTTGTTTTCATGGCAATAACGCAGACTGCTTTTTTTTGTCAAAACACATGTGTTCTTTAACACAGCTTTCAGTGTACCCTTATAAATCAATTTGACATGTTAGTGGCAAACAAGAGAAGATCTGCAGATGCTGGAAGTGCAAGCAACACACACAAAGTGCTGGAGGAACTCAGCAGGCCAGGCAGCACCTATGGAAAAGAGTACAGTTGATGTTTCGGGCCGAGACCCTTCATCGGGACTGGAGAAAAAAAAGACGACGAGTCAGAATTAGAAGGTGGGGGAATGGGAGGGAAAAACACAAGGTGATAGGTGAAACCAGGAGGAGGGGTGAAGTAAAGAGCTGGGAAGTTGATTGGTGAAAGAGGTACAGGAAAAGGGGGAGTTGAATAGGAGAGAACAGAAGGCATTGAAGACAAAAAGAGGGAGGAGAACCAGAGAGGGGTGATGGGCAAGCAAGGAGGTAAAGTGAGGGAGGAAAATGAGATGAGAAATGACGAAGTGGGGAGGGTGGTTGACCAATACCGGAAGTTCAAGAAATCAATATTCATGCCATCAGATTGGAGACTACTCAGAGGGAATATAAGGTGTTGCTCCTCCAACCTGAGTGTGTGGCCTGATCACGGCAGTAGAGGAGCCCATGGATTGACATGTTAGTGGAATTAAAATGAGTGGCCACTGAGAGATCCCGCATTTTCTGGTGGACATAGAAACGTAGAAACATAGAAAACCTACAGCACAATACAGGCCCTTCAGCCCACAAAGCTGTGCCAAACATGTCCCTGCCTTAGAACTACCTAGGCTTTACCCATAGCTCTCTAATCTTCTAAGCTCCATGTATCCATCCAGGAGTTTCTTAAAAGACCCTGTTGTATCTGCCTCCACCACAGCCGCCGGCAGCCCATTCCACACACTCACCACTCTCTGCATAAAAAACTTAACCCTGACATCTCCTCTGTACCTACTTCCAAGCACCTTAAAACTATACCCTCTCATGCTAGACATTTCAGCCCTGGGAAAAAGCCTCTGATTATCCACACGATCAATGCCTCTCATTATCTTGAACACCTCTATAAGGTCACCTCTCATCCTCCGTCACTCCAAGGAGAAAAGGCCAAGTTCACTCAAACTATTCTCATAAGGCATGCTCCCCAATCCAGGCAACATCCTTGTAAATCTCCTCTGCACCCTTTCTATGGTTTCCACGTCCTTCCTGTAGTGAGGTGACCAGTACTGAGCACAGTACTCCAAGTGGGGTCTGACCAGGGTCCTATATAGCTGCAACATTACCTCTAGGCTCTTAAACTCAACCCCATGATTGATGAAGGTGAATGCGCCATATGCCTTCTTAACCACAGAGTCAACCTGCGGATCAGCTTTGAGTGTCCAATGGACTCAGACCCCAAGATCCCTCTGATCCTCCACACTGCCAAGAGTCTTACCATTAATGCTATATTCTGCCATTATATTTGACCTACCAAAATGAACCACCTCGCACTTATCTGGGTGAAACTCCATCTGCCACTTCTCAGCCCAGTTATGCATCTGATCAATGTCCCGCTGTAACCTCTGACAGCCCTCCACGACACCCCCAACCTTTGTGTCATCAGCAAATTTTCTAACTCATCCCTCCACTTCCTCATTTATAAAAATCACAAAGAGTAAGGGTCCCAGAACAGATCCATGAGGCACACCGCTGGTCATCAAGCTCCATGCAGAATATGACCCATCTACAACCACCCTTTGCCTTCTCTGGGCAAGCCAGTTCTGGATCGACAAAGCAATGTCCCCTTGGATCCCATGCCTCCATACTTTTTCAAAAAGCCTTGCATGGGGTACCTTATTAAACGGACCATCGGTGCTCAGTGCTTATCAAACGGATGGACCATAGGTGCTCAGCAAAACAGTCTTTCAATCTACGTCCAGTCTCACCAATATATGAGGGGTGATTGATGAGTTTGTGTCCTAAGGTAGAAGGAGTCAATTTCAGAAAAACTAGCACATTTATTTTTCAACATAGTCCCCTCCTATATTTACACACTTAGTCCAGCGGTCGTGGAGCATACGGATCCCTTCTTTGTAGAAGTCGGCATCTTGGACCTCCAGAAAGTGGTCCACAGCAGGGGTGATTGATAAGTTTGTGGCCTAAGGTAGAAGGAGATGTGTTATACAGCTCTCATTATATGCATGTGCAGTTCAACTCTTTGAGTGATTATGCAGGAAGTTTGAAGTTAATAACTTCTGTAGTATTTCTGTTTCAGATAATTGACAATTGCAAGTAAGCACTGTCCGAGAAAATGGACAACATCGGCCTTTGTGCAGTCATCCGCTACCTCAGTCTCAAGGGTTTATCACCCAAGGAGGTCCACGAGGACATGGTGGCAACACTAGGGGAGGGTGAAAAATAAATGTGCTAGGTTTTCTAAAATTGACTCCTTCTACCTTAGGACACGAACTTATCAATCACCCCTTGTACAAGCAGCCACACTGAGAGCACAGGATACAATGAATAATCCCAACAGACCCACAGGTAGAATGTTGCTTCACCTATAAGGACTGTTCGGGACTCTGAATGGTAGTGAGGGAGGAGGTGTAGGGGCAGTTGTAGCACTTGTACCACTTGCAAGGATAAGTGACAGGAGAGAGATAGTGGGGAGGAATGAATGGACAAGGGAATCACATAGGGAGTGATTCCCGTGGAAAGCAGGAACTGGGTGTGGGGAGGAGGGCAGGATGTGCTTGGTGGTGGGGTCCCGTTGTAGGTGGCAGAAGTTATGGAGAATTATATGCTGGACGCATAGGCTAGTGGTGTGATTGGTGAGAACAAGAGGAACCCTACCCCTGCTGGGGTAGCGAGAGGATGGGGTGAGGGCAGACTTGCGCGAAATGGAAGAGATGTGGTTGAGGGCAGCGTTGATGGTGGAGATAGGGAAGCCCATTTCTTTGAAGAAGGAGGACATCTCCTTCGTTCTGGAATGAAAAGCCTCATCCTGAGAGCAGATGCGACAGAGATGGAGGAATTGAGAGAAGGGGATGGCATTTTCACAATTAACAGGGGTAGGAAGAGGTATAGTCAAGGTAGATGTGGCAATCAGTGGGTTTATAATAGATATCAGTAGATAAGCTGTCTCCAGAGATAAAGACAGAGAGATCAAGAAAGGGGAGGGAAGTGTCAGAAATGAACTAGGTAAATTTGAGGGCAAGGGGGAAGTTGGAGGCAAAGTTGATGAAGTCAATGAGCTTGGCATGGCTGCAAGAAGCAGCACCATTGTAGTCAACGATGTAGCATAGAAAAAGAGGGGGAGTGACACCAGTGTAGACTTGGAACATAGACCGTTCCACTTAGCTGACAATAAGGCAGGCATTGCTGGGACCAATGTGAGTACCCATGGCTACACCTTTAGTTTGAAGGAAGTGGGAGGAGACAAAGGAGAAATTATTGTGAGTGAGGACAAGTAATGCCATACAGAGGAGAGTGGTGGTGGAGGGGAATTGGTTAGGTCTGGTGTCCAGAAAAAATGGAGAGCTTTCAGGTCTTCTTGGTGGGGGATGGAGGATGTACAGGGACTGGACACCCATGGTGTAAATAAACTGCTTGGGGCCAGGGAACTTGAAGTAATTGAAAAGATCCAGAACATGTGAAGTGTCACGGATGCAGGTAGAAAGGGATTAAACCAGGGGATAAAACGGAGTCAAGGTATGCAGATATGAATTCAGTGGGGCAGGAACAAGCTTAAACAATGGGTCTACCTGGGCAGGCAGGTTGAGTGGCCACATTTTAGAAGTCACACTTTGTTCATTAGTTTCCTTGGGCCTACAAAGTACATTAAAACTTGCACATATAAGTGATAAGCACAAATTCAGACAGACATTCACTTGTTAATGGTTACTTATTGTTACCTCATTCATCCATGTCCAGTCACACAACCTTCCTTGGGCTCACAACTACAAAAAACTTAACGAAAAAACAATAAACCTGAATTGAGAAATCAAACCACTCAAAACACATTCTCAGAATTTACTCTACTGACCCTACATGCTACAAGATCTGAAAGAGTTAATTGACCTGATTCATTAATGATACCTACTAATGTAGAATGCATTAAGTAAATCCATCAATGGTTTCATCAGTTGAACAACCATGAGGCCACTGTAGGGAATAACAGTGTATGGGAATTTTATAGCCAATTAGGATACATGGTCCCAATGACTGGGATAGCAAGGCAAGTGAAAAACTACATCTTCACCCAGATATAAGAGAACATATGTATCAGTCCAATTATGATCGTCTCCTCACATATCTGATTTTATATTGTATTTCATTTGCCTTTTTCTTGCCCATTCTCCTAATCTGTCTATGTCCTTCTGCAGCCTACCTGTTTCCTCAGCACTACCTGCCCCTCCTCCAATATACCTATCATCTGCAAACCTGGCAACAAAGCCATCTATTCCATCATCTAAATGTTCTATGTATTCCATCATCTAACTCATTGATATACAGAATAAAAAGAAGCGGTCCCAACTCTGACCCCTGTGGAACACCACTAGCCACTGGCAGCCAACCAGAAAAGGATCTTTCTATTCCCACTCACTGCCTCCTACCAATCAGCCAATACTCTAACCATGCCAGCACATTTCCTGTCATCACATGGGCTCTTAACTTGGTAAACAGCCTCATGTGTAGGACCTTGTCAAATGACTTCTGGAAGTCCAAATATACAACATCCACTGAATCCCCTTTATCTATCCTAAGTGTAATCTCCTCAAAGAATTCCAATAGGTTCATCAGGCAATATTTTCCCTTAAGGAAACCATGTTGACTTTGTCACATCTTGTCTTGTGTCACCAAGCACTCCATAGCCTCATTCACGATCTTCCCAACCACTGAGGTCAGACTAACTGTTCTGTAATTGCATTTCTGCTGCCTTCCTCCTTTCTTAAAGAGTGGAGTGACATTTGCAATTTTCCAGTCCTCTGACACCATGCCAGAGTCCAATAATTTTTGAAAAATCATTACTAATGCCTCCACAATCTCTACCACTACCTCTTTCGCAACCCTGGGGTGCCGTTGAACTGGTCTGAGTGACTTATGTACCCTTAGGCCTTTCAGCTTTTTGAGCACCTTCTCCCTTGTAATATTAACTGCACTCTCTTCTCTTCCCTAGCACCCTTCAACATCTGACACACTGCTAGTATCTTCCACAGTAAAGACTGATGCAAAATACTCATTTAATTCATCTGCCGTCTGATTGGCTCCCGTCATTTCTCCAGCCTTATTTTCTAGCAGTCCTATATTCACTTTCATTTCTCTTTTATTTTTTATATACTTAAAAAAGCTTTACTATCCACTTTGATATTGTTTGCTTTCATATTTTATTTTTCCCTCCTAATGATTCTTTTAGTTGCTGTCTGTAGGGTATTAGAAGTTTACCAATTCTCTGTCTTCCCACTAATTATTGCTTTGTTGCATGCCCTCTCTTTAGCTTTTCATTAGCTTTGACCTTCCTTGTCAGCGAAGGTTATTCTATTTTGCCATTTGAATATTTCTTCGCTTTGGAATACATCTATCCTGCATCTTTCTCATTTTTCTTAGAAACTCAAGCCATTGCTGCTCTGCTGTCATCCTTGCCAGCATCTCCTTCCAATTTACTCTGGCCAACTCCTTTCTCATACCACTGTAATTTATTTTACCCCTCTGAAATACTGCTACTGTTAAGCTGAACTCAGTCTTTCAGTGATCACTGTCTCCTGAGGGTTCTTTTACCTTAAGCTCCCTAATTGTCTCTGGTTCATTAGATAACACCCAATCCAGTATAACTGATCCCTTAGTAGGCTCAACAACAAATTGCTCTAAAAAGCCATTTCATAGGCATTCAGCAAGCTCACTGTCTTGAGATCCATCTCCAACCTAATTTTCCCAATCAACCCTCATGTTAAAATCTCCCCTGACTACTGTAACATAGCCCTTTTGACACACCATTTCTATTTTCTGTTGTAATCTGTAGTCCACATCCCAGCCACTGTTGGGAGCCCTGTATATAACTGAAACATAGAAAACCTACAGCACAATACAGGCCTTTTGGCCCATAAAGTTGTGCCAAACATGTTCCTACCTTAGAAATTACTGGGCTTACCTATAGTCCTCTATTTTACTAAGCTCCATGTACCGATCTAAAAGTCTCTTAAAAGACCCTATCGTACCCACCTCCACCACCGGTGCCGGCAGCCCATTCCACGCACTCACCACTCTCTGAGTAAAAAACTTATCCCTGACATCTCCTCTGTACCTACTCCCCAGCACCTTAAACCTGTGTCCTCTTGTGGCAACCATTTCAGCCCTGGGAAAAAGCCTCTGACTATCCACACAATCAATGCCTCTCATCATTTTATACATCTCTATCAGGTCACCTCACATCCACCATCGCTCCAAGGAGAAAAGGCTGAGTTCACTCAATCTATTCTCATAAGGCATGCTCCCCAATCCAGGCAACACCCTTGTAAATCTCCTCTGTACCCTTTCTATGGCTTCCACATCCCTCCTGTAGTGAGGCGACCAGAACTGAGCATAGTACTCCAAGTGAGGTCTGACCAGGGTCCTATATAGCTGCAGCCTTACCTCTCGGCTCCTAAATTCAATTCCACGATTGATGAAGGCCAATACACCGTACGCCTTCTTAACCAGAGTCAACCTGCACAGCTGCTTTGAGCATCCCATGGACTCAGACCCTAAGATCCCTCTGATCCTCCACACTGCCAAAAGTCTTACAGTTAATACTATATTCTGCCATCATATTTGACCTACCAAAATGAACCACTTCACACTTATCTGGGTTGAACTCCATCTGCCACTTTTTAGCCCAGTTTTGTATCCTATCAATGTCCCGCTGTAACCTCTGACAGCCCTCCACACTATCCAGAACACCCCCAACCTTTATGTCAGCAGCAAACTTACTAACCCATCCCTCCACTTCCTCATCCAAGTAATTTATAAAAATCACAAAGTAGGGGTCCCAGAACAGATCCCTGAGGCACACCACTGGTCACCGACCTCCATGCAGAATATGACCCGTCTACAACCACTCTTTGCCTTCTGTGGGTAAGCCAGTTCTGGATCCACAAAGCAATGTCCCCTTGGATCTCATGCCTCATTACTTTCTCTGTACATCAGTGTACTTTTACCCTTGCAGTTTCTGAACTCAACCCACAAGGTTTCAACATCTTCCAATCCTCTGTCACATCCTTCTACTGATTTGATGCCATTCTTTACCAGCAGAGCCACGCCACCCCCTCTGCCTACCTTCCTATCCCTCCACTACAACATGTAGCTTTGGACATTCAGCTCCCAACTACAACCATCCTTCAGTCATGATTCAGTGATGGCCACAAAATCATACTTGACAATGTGCAATAGTGTAACGAGATCATCCACCTTATTTCTTATCATCTGTGCGTTTTGATTCTGCATCCCTAATGCACCAATACTCACATTGCTGGCTGCAATTCTGTTCTGTCATCTGCCTGTCCTTCCTGACAGTCTGGCTGCACACTATCTTTGCTTTTTACTATCTGTCCTATCCTGAGTCCCTTCAATCCGGTTCCCATCCCCATGCCAAATTAATTTAAAACCTCCCCAAAAGCTCTAACAAACCTGGCTTTGCGTTCAGGTGCAACCCGTCACTTTTGAACAGGTCATACCTCCCCCAGAAGAGATCCCAATGATCCAAGAACCTGAAGCCCTGCCCCCTGCGCCAGCTTCTCAGCCACGCATTAATTTGTCAAATCATCCTGTTTCTACCCTCACTGGCACGTGGCACAGGCAGCAATCTAGAAATTACTACCTGTAGACATACAATGAAAATTTTAATAAAAACTACTATTATCATTACTATTTAATCAAAGCCTACTATTTCTGTACAGTGGAATTTATCTTTAGTTGTTTCATTGGAATATTTTATTATTTTCTTTAATTTTACAATAGTTTCTTCTGTTCAAGCTGACATTTCATAATTTCCTTTTTATGAGGAGAGAACAATTTTATTCATGCCGGTCTTCAGAAATCCTTGATACTCTCCTCTGGGCGGCTGAGCTAGCACATCAATGGTAAGAAAGTATTTATTAAAAATTATTAACAATGACATCACTGCACCATTTTTAAATTCATGCCTGATCCCTTCTGTATGAGAACATGGGCTATTTTCTTGGAGTAAAAAGTCTTGGGCTCAGATCTAAATTGCTGAAGATCTGCCTGTTGTCAAAATAGGGAAGATAAGAACGGAAAAGGAACCAGGAGTATCAAGAGCTCGTTGGCACAGCAATCACAGTTCAGTAGAAATAGTGAGATCTATGTTGTCTACCTAGCAATGACTCCAGTGAATGCAGAGATAGAATCTGTACCTGGTCATTCCATTTTTCTCTCCTTTTTAATGAACTTGTCCAAAAGCTCAGGGTAAAAGCTTAAAATATCGATTAAAAAGCCTGACAAAAAATTCAGTTAGGAAAACAGCTGCAGATCATGAGTTGGAAACTAAATTGAATCCTAAAACACGAAGGAAGAGGTAAACCATAGGAATAGCTCAAGATGATGTTTCATTAGCCTTGCCTGCTCTAACTTACTGTCATATTTTCCATTAGGGATCATTCACATTTCTCTCTGACTGTTTTTTGCTTGGAACTTGTAATTCACTAAGACATGGTCTGTGTTTCACTGTGGTGAAGCAAGTAGACATTAAATTATTGGAGATCCTGGGCCACTGTGTTAACTCTGTTGAAAATTAAAGTGGATTCACTCCATTCTAATGGAACAAGGAAGACATGTAATATACCTACTCCACGACAATAACAGTAACTTGAATAGTCAGTCTAGTTAGGAGTTTTGTGCAGTTATGTGAATATAATTTAAGAGATTTGCACTTTCTGCACACATGCAATGATCTCATTGCATCATGCACACAAACATGTGATTCATTTACATATCCGCATGCTTAAAAAACAAATTAATTTCCCCTTCGAATGTTTGCAGATTGTCTGTTATCTGACTTACTCAGATATCTGGACTTCCTAAATTGCACTTGGATCTTTATCATTTTACTAATTTAATGATCTGGGCAGTGTATGACACATGAACTCAATTCAACGTTCAACTGAGTCCTTGGCCCGAAAAGTCAACCATGCTCTTTTCCATAGATACTGTCTGGCTTGCTGAGTTCCTCCAATCTTTTGTATGTGTAGTGCTTGGATTTCCAGCATCTGCAGATTTTCTCTTGTTCACCATTGACCTCTGTCTTCTCTTCTATGGTTGTTTATCCATAGCTGAAATCATTTCATCAACACAAGCCTAGAGCATGTCCCTCACTGCAAACATTTTGTCAATATGGACAAGTCTGACGTTACATCAATTTGAACAAGATATCACTGAGTACTGCGACATTTACTGTCACCCCAGGATTCCATTACTATGTCTCACATTTGTTCATGGTCATAGCACTTCCACTTTTTCATGTTACTTGAACAACTTTGGTTCGGAGCTAAATTGTGATTTGGCTTTCTTTGACTCCTATTCCTCTCCCTTCTTCACTGAACTGCACCGTAATAAACCCAACCATGTACAAAGTATGAAATATTTCACCAGATCTGCTGGTGGATCTCCTCATCTCAGCTTTGGGCAGATGCATCCCTCAGAAATAGTTTCCTCACACTCAGCTATGGTGGAATTTAGTATGGTCAGGCTCAAACAATCTTGGAAAACTTGTCTTTTCAAAGCTTCCTTAAGAATGCTTACAGACCTCCCAGCTGCATTACTTGAGGGCAGATGATCTTTCAGAATTAATGCATGTTTGGCATCGTTCCTCCAGATAAAACATTCAACTCAATATGATCTGAATTGAAGTCCAATATCTGACGCCAATTTTCTAGTAGTGAGAATACACCTTCACCTTACAACTGGTGGAAGATGACTTTTGCTAACACGTTCAGTAATCGGCGCTGACCATTCAGATTTTTACAATGGACAGAGAAATCTCTGAACTGAGGAGAGCTGGGCAGTCAAACATAGAGAGGAGACAGTATTTCCAACAGGAGGTGACGTGAGACAGCATAGGATCCAGGTGTCCATCGACTATATAGAGCAGCCTATGCTAATTCCCAGTAACAGCATATACACACACACACACACACACACACACACACACACACACACACACACACACACACACACACACACACACACACACACACACACACACACACACACACAATGCAGCTTTGAACTCCTCATCTCAGCTTTGGGCAGATGCATCCCTCAGAAATAGCTTCCTCACACTCAGCTGTGGGTAATTACATTGCCAGGAAAATACTGGGTTCCCAGTATTCTGCCGCAGGGATCTCAGAGATCCATGCCAAGCTCTTGGCGCAGTGGTGAGGAGGGGAGGGATTCACACCAGAGTTTTGACTCTGCTGTTGTGCACAGTCTCAAAGAAAGCAGCAGTTTGTGCCTGGTTCTCAGCACAGCAGCACATAGTACATAACCTTGAGTAAATGTTTTTATTTTATAGGCAGGTACATACCTGTGAATGACCTAGATCCTGATAACAAATCAACAGTTCTGAGTGGTATGCAGTATACTGAGATTAACTGTACTTTCTGTCAGGGACAGATGGTTGAGTTTACTGCTGCTGTATTGATGTTTATCTCCACTGAATGGTCATTTATCTGCAGCTTGATTTTGAACTCCTAATCCCTACCACTACCATTGATTATGCTAATACCACACCACCCGAATTGGATCCTTTCCAAACTGACCAATGTTATGCAGGCTTCCTTTGTTTCTTTCTCTCTGTCAGGCAAATTTCCAATTTTTCTACGAGCTAAACACCATTGACTTTCTGTTGTAGCTTCCGGATTAGTAAGCATGTGACCTCAATAGAGTTGATTCTTCACTGCCTCCCCTGCTCAAGGACAATCAGTAATGGGTAATTAACGAGGGCTTTCTTAGTGATATCTGCATCCAATTTTCAAGTAAATAATAAACTAAATATTTTCCAGGGAAAGGATTATGATCATGATTTTTGATCCATTTTTAAAAGTTGTGATATGAATTTAATGCATTGATTTAATCAATATATATAAATTAAAGGCTAGGTTTGTGTTTTTCAGTGGATAATAGTCATGGTTTTATCGTTCAATCTCCAAATCTGTATTAAAAGAACCTAGATTATCATCTCTGCTCAGTGTTGGTGGAAGCCACACATGGTACAAATATGCTGGTCGTCCCAATTGACTCATCATGAGAAAAAAAATACTAGATATTATAGCTGCTGATGGATATTATTTCATTTACAATTCGACATGCATTTAGAAATGACAGAGGGAAAATAGGAGGAAAATGAAGTTCTTTAATGCACATTATTATAATTACATCTGTAAAATTTGGAACTGTTTACATTTTGAGAAAACGTGGCTGTGGAATTTGTAAATCTGGTCTTGTTAATCAGATGTGCATGTAATCACCTCAGAGCAATCAATCCTATTTCCACAGAATACACAGAGCCAGTGGAAAAGCTTTTGTTGTTAGCACTTCCTGATATGATTCTAAATGTTGATGCTTCACATCTCCAACCATAGTAAATATCAATAAAGCAAATGGAATGCTCAGTAGATAGTCAAATTAGCATAGCACAAAGTGAAGGATGTCAAAATGATGAACAGGCAACATCTCTGGAGCTAGGTATAACTTTCTTACTGATTTTCCAAGGTGATATTCAAGTTCCAAATCGCTGGAATAAGAGGAATGATTAATGAGGAAAGACTGGAAAATTTTGAAATAGTCAACCTTATGAGGTGGCAGCAAGGATTGAGTTCTTTCAGAAGTTTGTCAGACAGTAAATATTGTTTGACTTTTGGAATACTATTTCAAATTAAGGTCTAACAGTAGCATAGGAACACTGATGAAGCACTTTTAAGAATGATATCAGGAGGTACTCACGACAAAAGCTTTTCAATGTGTGGAATGCATTTCCATTTCCTTGTTTGAGGGAACAGTCCCTGTTATTGAGAATGGTACACTTTGACAAACCAAAATAATTTATTTTTTGAATTTGGTGATTTGTTTAGTCACCTTTGCAGAGTTGAAAAGAGAGTCAGAGTGTCCCAATCACTATTCATGATTGTTTCATGTTGCTTGAATTATTATCAGATAGCTAAACCTCTCTCTAGTAAGACCATCTATATATATATTGCCTGAGGAAACTTCCCTGTATACACTTAAAAGATCCTACCCCATCTCATTTCTTAGCAACATGGCAGCCCAGTCTATATTAGGAAATTTAAAATCCAAATATGACAACCCTATTATTCTTGCAACTCTATGCAGTCTCCCTGCGAAGCTGTTCCTCTAATTCCTGTTGAATAGTAGCGGGCCTATCGTGCAAACCCAACAAGGTAATTATCCCTTACTTATTTCTCAGCTTCACACATGAAATCTCACTGGATGTTTCCTCAGGAATTTTATCTTGCACCATTACCACAATGTTCTTAATCAGAAATATCACTGCCCCTTCTCTGCTTTCTCCACCTCTATCCCATCATGGAACATTAGCTGCCAGTCCTGTCTCTCCCTTAGTCATGCTGATTTTAATAACCCAGCTCCATATAATTATTAATGTCCTGAATACATTAGCCTCTTACTTCAAATAAATGCACTGTAATACGGCAGTCTTTCCTCACTCCCTGCCACGCTGTTGCATACCTTGCCTACTGAATTCCGTATCAGCTTCCAGCCTCACTGCTGTGTTAGATCCCATCTCCCCCACTGCCAATTTAGTTTTAAACCCTCCCTTAGGGGCACAAACAAAATCCGTCCACAGGACATTGGTCCCC